>NC_089788.1:46369122-46374122 GCF_040412425.1 Macrobrachium rosenbergii
TATATATATATATATATATATAATATATAATTTAAAGCAATGTTATATACATTAATGAGTTCAGGGTAATATATCTATTCATATCTGAGCAATCAAGGGAATTGGGCGCGAATTCTGGCTTAAATTATCAAGCTCCCAAAGTTTTTATGAGGGTCCAAATGTGAAAAGCCTCTCTAACTTAGAAATGATTTTCAAGAGAAAAATAAAGTCAAGATATTTTGAACATTTCGTACTCCTTCCATAGATATCGGTTTCATTTGCATGAACAACGGATATCAATAGCACAATTTTTTTTTTTTTTTTTTTTTTGCTTAAGCATCAACTCACTTTCCAGAAGCATCATATCGTAACCTGGGGTAAAATTTGCGACTTGTTTCCGTGACACTTAAAAAGAGCAGCCGTGATTTATACATCAGCATTTACGTACGCTGAAGCATAAAGAGCCACCTATGAGAAAAAAAAAAAAACGAAAAAAAGTGAAGTGGTATACCTGTTTATTTTCCATATATATTGGGTTCCTTTGGGAGGACAGTTAGAAAAGTGACACCGACGATAAAGGTCACAACAGTATATTTGGAGGAAATCTATTTTAAGAGATGTTTCCTTATTATCTAAATGTTAAAACAATGAGAAAAGGACACCGGTTATGCTGAGGGACACTTTTCGCGAAGAATATATGTAATTGTATAAAAATAAAAGCACAAGGAAAGGTAAGCCAATGCCACTATCTTCTCAAGTCTTTAGAAAAATATTGCTGTCGCATTGAGCAACTCAATGGAAAAATAGTTGTATTATCGTTAATGGCTAAAGGCAGCAAATTCTTCTCAAAACTTTGGTTAACGTAAACGAATATATGGCCATCTTTGCTGTGTTTTCACAAAGGTGCACTAAGTTAAGTATGCCTGAGTTTAACCAGACCACTGAGTTGATTAACAGCTCTCCTAGGGCTGGCCCGAAGGATTAGACTTATTTTACTTGGGTAAGAACCAATTGGTTACGTAGCAACGGGACCTACAGCTTATTGTGGAATCCGAACCACATTATACCGAGAAATGAATTTCTATCACCAGAAATAAATTCCTCTAATCCTTCGTTGGCCGGCCGGAGAATCGAACGCGGGCCCAGCAGAGTGCTAGCCGAGAACGATGCCGACCCGTCCAACGAGGAACTACAGAGGTGTACTGACTATTAAATATGAACATCTGCTATTTTTATATACATTAAAAAATGTTGCTTGCATATGCTCGGTAAAAATCTCTCTTTCTCTCTCTCTCTCTCTCTCTCTCTCTCTCTCTCTCTCTCTCTCTCTCTTTTCATTCTATGCCGAATCCCATACTTTTTGTCTGTGTTGTAATTGACCCAAGTTTTTTTTACATGGGAGAAGCCCCAGTTGAAATGTTTCTGGACATGAAGGAAATGCAAAGCCGAGGTTGTTGAACGAGACTTTAATCCTCGGTTGGAAAGCAGAAAGTGCTCGAATAAATAAATAACTTGCAATTTCCATTCGTGCTGCGTTTTTGTTTTTCTTTTCGTCCTTTCACAGGGGAATATATTCTCCTGGATACATTCGTTAGCAAGATATCGTAACTGGTACTTGCTGTTGCACATGCGCAGCAAGGAGTTCTCACAAGTTCATTTACATTTCCCATCTAAGGCTCAGCATTCAATTGGAGAGCAGCTTCTGAATAATGGGTACCCCTGAATGGGTAGGGTAAACATGAGGACATGGTTGAGATTGAAAATCAGAGTGGAATGGAAAGTCTGTCGGTTGCAGCAAATCGATCTAGGAATTTCTGCAGCAGGAGTTTTCGCCGTAGGACTTTTCGCCACGGACTTTTTGCCACAGGAAATTTTGCCGCAAGGTCTTTTTGCCCCCAGGAATTTTTGCCGTTGAATTTGTAAAGTATGTCTAAATTATGAGAATAAAAGGGTATTATAAAATAGAAAGTTTATTTGTTTAAAACAGGAAAATAAAGTAAAAGCAATTCAGGTTACAATAAATTTTCAATATGATTACAAGTTCACTCCAATATTCAAAATAGTAAATATAAGTGCAAATAAAGTTTTAAGGAAAAAGTAATGCAAGTTACAATTACTCTCAAAATTATGTAAGTTCATAGCAATATTTAAAGACATTTTAAAAAAGTTAAAATAAAGCTTTAATTTAAGTTTAGAATGAATGCAAGTTCATTGCAGTACTCCGTCAATAGTGAATTTTCGCTGAAAATGGTACTTCGAAATAATCCTTTGTATTCTTACATAAATATCTTTGAGCTTTTTCTTCATGTAAGATGCATCGCCACGTTCGAGGTCAATTCTTTTCTTCTTTGTTAGACACTCGCCTTTTTTAAAATGTTTATCAACTTCCAAATGTTTCGTTGGGTGTTTGTGACAGAACTTTGTAAGGCGTTATGAAACCATTCTCCACTGTGGTTGGTGTTTGGTAAATTATTCAAGATCCGTTCATGAACATTCCATATATATAATGTCCACAGGAAATGTTGGAGCGACTCTTCATCTACGAGGCCTCACCCCTCCCCCTCGCCCCGCCTCTTCTTTGGGGTTTCGAAATAGGAAATCAGGTCTTGAGGCAAATCATCATTTTCGACGAGTTCCTCCTCAAATGCAAGAATAACGTCACTGAGGGGGAACAAATGCAAGTGCTGCAAAGCATTTAAGCAAGGTGTTAAATTCCGAATAACCTTGGTATCGCACTTTATGGCCAAAATCAAATACTTTTCGGAAAATATTTTTGGCTAAATGAAACAAACATCTGGTTGCATCCACATTTGGAAAATTATTTTGGAAACCATCATAATTGGCTCTCTCAAAATCAGCCATTAAAGTTTCAGGTTGTAAAGTTGAACGCAAATCCTTTAGAAAGTGGAAAAATGTTTCGTATGTCTCCTTAGATTTGTTAGGAAGTAGGCAAATATTCGTGGTATACTAACGTTGTGTATGAGAATGTGTAACGTATTTAGCTGGTAATATAAATCAGGGCTACACTTGGACGTTCCATCACAAGACCAAACTTTGTCATTTTCCAAGTCATCAAATCCGGAATTTGTGCCGAAAATGAAGATTCTATTGACGTCAACTTCGCCACTGTCGTATGATAAAAAATGTTCATCACTTTCTTTCGAGACACTGACAGGCTACAGGAATTACATAGCCATTTCTTGCATCGGGAATAGGATGAGCCCGTTCATTCACGTACCTCCATTTCCTAATATTTCGCGATAAAGTTGCACGTGATGACATAAGATAATATCCCCCACCATCTAAGCTAGCAGAAGCATTGGCAACGAGTGATCTTGCAGACAACTGGGACTTAGTAGCACTTTCTTTCATTCTTGATAAAGTGGCGACATCTTTGGTTTGGATGGCTTTTCAGAATGGCTGTGGCCACCAACTGTTTTGCATATTGCTATAGGACCTTCACTTTCTAAAACTGTGAGGACTCTTGCCTTACAGTTTTTGACTCCACACTTCCAATACGTTTTCATTTCCAAGGTTCTGTCATTTCTGTAAACGAAATTAGCTAGTTTTCACAGTATGCAGCATTGTAAGACTTGAATAATGTAACATAAATGTATCCTCACGGAAAAAAAAATATTTCAGTTTTAAAACATACTTCTTTAAAACTTTAGAAGTAGATACAATTATTTAGAGTTCTTGTTTAAAAACTACTTGTTTAAAACTTTAGAAGTAGTACTAATAATCAAAGACCGTGGCATTAGATGAATGCACTTATGTACGTATGTATGTATGTATTTATTTATGTTTAAATTTTAAAAGTACATGTAATAGCTACTTATCTTATTATCCTATTCAGTATGCTTTTTGTGGCAAAAATTCCTTACGGAAAAAAGACCTTGCTGCAAAATTTCCTACGGCAAAAAGTCCGCGGCGAAAAGTCCTACAGCGAAAACTCCCACAGCAAAAATTCGGTCACTGCAGCAAAGGGTCACGATGGGTCCATCCAGAAATGAGAATATAGTATTGTATTTTTTACCTAAAACTGTTGTCAGTTCTTAATAATATTCATTTTCATTACCAAAATTACTTCGATTCTCGTTTAGATATTGTTTTAATTTTTGTTCCAGAATTATTTATATTATTATTATTTTAAATAGTCTTTATTTTAATTACCCAAAATATTTTTTCCATCACAATATTTTTATGTTTTTCTCAGTAAAAATATTTCTTTCTTACAGCGTTGCTGACGTTTTTGAATGAACATCTTACTTGACATATTGCCTAATTTCAACATAAATGCCAATTACCCACGTCAGTAAGGTCTTCACTAAAATAGCCAGAACTATTCTGGGTTGACTGGTTAACGGAATCATTTAAGATTTATATGGAAAAGTATGTTTTGTTCCACACATAAAAACTGTCCAAGCCGATCTAAATTTATTGTTCACAAAACAAATGTATTCATGCGCTTCTGCAGGTCCTACAGAACTGCTGTTGCTAGGTACTAAAGCATTTTTAGATCTAGTTTTATATAGCCGTTACATTTCTTATGGATATGAATAAGTTTAAGCTAAATGCACTGGCGAACTCACCTTTTAGTTTGAAATGCTCGCTAAGATGTAAATTTTTACATGGTTTGATAAAATCTTCTCATTAATTTTCAACAGGATAGTTCAACCATCAAGTGCAATCACAGGAGCCATAACTATTGATAGTTTTATACTGTAACATCTGAAGAGTTATTTCTTTCCTTTATTATTCATTACGATTGAAGAAAATAAATTTGAGTAACTAAATGGATTAAAACAATGCGGTCTTTTCTTATGATAGTTAGATAGAAGTGAGAAAATAAAAAAAAAAGTTGTTTTGATATTCCAAGCTCCAAGCTAATATTCTAATTTATTTTATTTGCTACATTTCACTTAGTTGAATGAACTAAGGTGTCTTTGTAAACGTAAATTAAAGCAAGTCAACCCGACACTCCTGCTGCCTCTCTAAGAGCAGAAGTTCTGGAGAGTCTC
>NC_089788.1:46379122-46381622 GCF_040412425.1 Macrobrachium rosenbergii
TATCTATCTATCTATACACACACACACACACACACACACACACATACACATATATATATATATATATATATATATATATATATATATATATATATATATATATATATATATATATATATATATATATATATATATATATATATATATATATACATCTGTATTATTTACATACATACATCTGTCTATTTATCTATACACACACACACACACATATATATATATATATATATATATATATATATACATATACATATATATATATATATATATATATATATATATATATATATATATGTGTGTGTGTGTGTGTGTGTGTGTGTATGGCGTTCTAATTCTATTCCGACAAACTGATACACCTTATGATCTATGGACACAGTAATACTGAGTCCAATGAGAGATTCATACAACCAGCCTAACAGATTGAATATATTTGGGTATAGGAACATATACAGAGAACATTTATTAAATAAAATCTTTTAAATAATACCTTGCAACATTTCACTGTATAAGATTATAATACTCGCAGGTACTGAAGTTTTCATATTCAGAAACTACTAAGTATTTAATTATGGAAAAACTGTAAAAAGGCATGTACCCTACATCAAGCAAAACCTTTTCTTACAAGCTTCTCTCAGGAAAATCTTGCCTAGTAAACATTCAAAGATCTCTAGAAAAGGAAAGCAGAACCACCTTCAGACTGAAGTAATCAAGACGTGTTTAAGTACATAGCCTTCCAAATAATATATATTTCTGACTAGTAAAAAGATTTCACTTCTCGCGCAAGGCGAACTAGAAAGATAAATATAGTTGATTGCAGTGAAACAAACGAAAGCATTAACAACCTAAAAACGAAATTTCCTAAAGCGAATTATAATAAATCAAAATTTGAAATACATTTAGGGTACCCTAAATGCACTTGCCATGAGCAAAAATCTTAGAACAGTGAAATATCGCATTGACGTGCATATAGATAAAACTTTCACAAATTAAATGTTGAAAAAACAATAATATAAATAAAATATAAACTGATAATTGCAAAAGACTCGGTTTGTTTCTAATATTGAGTAGCAAACATGAACATATAAAAAAAATTAGTTAAAGTATTGCAGCAAACCAACAAGAAAATGTAATTAAGTATATATCCATCATTCACTGCTTGTACTTGAGACTGGCAAACGTACAGTAGACAAAAATAACACTTCAAAACAAAAGCTAAAAAAAGAAAATAAAATCTATTGTCTCAGTCAAACTAGAACAAGCGAAGAAAGGGTTATGAGAATTAAGATACATACCAAAATCCACTGAAATTAAAACAAATAATCTGCAAACAAAAATAAATGAGGTGTGAAATTCAGATGAAAAACAAAACCTTCGAAATGAACAAAGCAATTCACCACAAACAAAACTTATAGCATCACCGATCCCCAAACAATAGATGTGTCGTAAACCCTTTGTGTACGTGAGACCAGTAATCTCAGCTGATGGAAGCTTGATGGATTGTTTGTCCCGGGGCAAAATTAATTCCTAGAGTGAGGTCTCCAAGAACAGTGTCCACTAAAACGGGATTCAAGGTTCATCGTTTTCCTTCATTGCTGTTGTATGTCTATAGTAATTATATTATAATGATCGTAATTGTTATCTACTGCATTATGTATGTTTAATTATTTATTACATAATATAAAATTGAAGACAAAATACAATATCGGAATATAATCAGAAAGAACAAATAATAGTATCCGATTAATGGAAATATGGAAAGATGACATGATTAGCTGATTATCACTAGACAAATAAGAAAGACGAATTATATAATATAGTCAAATCTGTTTTTTTTATCTTCAGCCTAATGGTCTGTTTTCCTTGACAACCCAAATAACTCCGCTTATATCGTAACCCGGTTTTATACCATTTTTAACCGAATAAAGGAATGAAGGAAAATATGATATCACAGTGCGCTCAACACAGAAGTACGAAAGATTTTGAAATGACTTCTACACTCTCGTTGAATGAGAATGATATGGCAATGGTAAAATTGCAGATTGCTTTCATAAACGCTTTGACAATATGTACTTTTTATAAAGATTTGAAACTAAAATTGATTCAGAATGCTTTTGGAATACATTAGTAACACTGAGAGAGAGAGAGAGAGAGAGAGAGAGAGAGAGAGAGAGAGAGAGAGAGAGAGAGAAAATAATACAACAATCCCAAATGATGAAGAATGAATAATAACAAAGAAATTGAAGACAACGACCAAAGTAACCTCCGGTCGAAGAGGCACAGAAAGGGAGAGTAACTTTTCAGTCCGTGTGTTCGCCATCTAGCCAGTCAGATAATAAGTAACAAAAATAACTAAAATGAAATATCTAATTTCACTATCCACGTTGTAAGGAAAGATCCCCCCTCAAAAAAAAAAAAAAAAAAAGTAACAAATCCTAACTGATATTTGCATGAGAATTGTCTTAACTACTGAATAAGTATGTAAAGTATTTAACGAATTAAC
>NC_089788.1:46386622-46406622 GCF_040412425.1 Macrobrachium rosenbergii
TATTAGTTTCTCTGTTATTTTCTTAATATTATTTTATGATTTTTTCTTTGAGGATTCTTACAGGTATTTCGTCGATGAGCTTGTTTTTGAGCGCTTATGGACTTTTGTACTTACCCTAATCTTCCCTCTTACTAAATTACTCTTTGTTTACTTCTTTCAATTACTTTATTTTTCCAGCAAAACTTTTTGTAAAGAGAAATCACAGAGTTTTTCAGAATTGCCGCATGAACTAGCAATTCAGTTTGAATGGAACAGGAAAAAATGCTGTGAAATTCTTGCCAACAGAGTATGCGGTATTCTTGCGTTTCATTAAGAACCCATAGAAAAATTTTGGCAGCGGATAAAAACATTTTTGAAATATCTATTTATTTTATTAGTTACAAACTCTCAAAGGTATAATTGTCACCAAACAATAAACGCTTTTCTAATTTTAGCTTTCAGCTTCACTGACGAACACAACATTCTCTGTTGAATGTTTTGGTAGTATATACCGCGTTCTTGTGCTCCTAGAGGTTATTATTCATTTTTAGTAAGTCTGTATACCAAGTTAACCTGGCATTCTCAATATCTGATCATTTCTTCATCTGCAATAATTCTATTTCTTGTTTGGTTAGAATTGATGAACTAAATTTTAAGAGCTTAATGGCGTCATTTTGTATGATCTTTAAATTAATCTGGTTAGATAACTTACCTTGGGAAATCTTTATTAGTAATATGTGAGATTGAATCCGATGTTTCATTTAATTCCGTTTTGCTTTAGAAACAACAGAAAGTTCATAAATTTAAACAGAACAAATTTTGGAAAGTCCCTGAGATCCAGAGAAGGTCTATATATATATATATGCATTTTTTTTTTATCACACCGTGATTTATATACAATCATGAAGCTACAAATGTCGTTTAATATCAAATTCACTCGGTAATGATTTATACCTCTCTTGATGGCGCGGTGGTAACGTCTACTGGAGTCGTTGAATGGGTCCATGTCAAGGGTTCGCGTCCCAGTGGTACCTGTTCATTTATCACTTATATAAATTCCCCTTCGGTGATAATTCTCCATCGGAGATACTCTCGAGGTAGCGTGAATTTGATATTAAACGACATTTGTAGCTTCATGATTGTATATAAATGACGGTGTGATAAAAATTTCATAACAAGAGCTGTGTGTTCCAAACGTACCAACGAACTATCATGGCGGAGGTGGGTCATTGCCGAGGCTGGTACAATTTCCCCCGCTCACGACGGGAAAAAACAGTACAGCAGACTCGATAATGATTTATACCTCTCTTGATGGCGCGGTGGTAACGTCTACTGGAGTCATTGAATGGTCCATGTCAAGGGTTCGCGTCCCAGTGGTACCTGTTCATTTATCACTTATATAAATTCCCCTTCGGTGATAATTCTTCATCGGAGATACTCTCGAGGTAGCGTGAATTTGATATTAAACGACATTTGTAGCTTCATGATTGTATATAAATCACAGTGTGATAAAAATTTCATAACAAGAGCTGCGTGTTCCAAACGTACTAACGAACTATCATGGCGGAGGTGGGTCATTGCCGAGGCTAACAATTTCCCGCTCACGACGGGAAAAAACAGTACAGCAGACTCGGTAATGATTTATACCTCTCTTGATGGCGCGGTGGTGCGTCTACTGGAGTCATTGAATGGTCCATGTCAAGGGTTCGCGTCCCAGTGGTACCTGTTCATTTATCACTTATATAAATTCCCCTTCGGTGATAATTCTCCATCGGAGATACTCTCGAGGTAGCGTGAATTTGATATTAAACGACATTTGTAGCTTCATGATTGTATATAAATCACTGTTTGATAAAAAATTTCATAACAAGAGCTGCGTGTTCCAAACGTACTAACGAACTATCATGGCGGAGGTGGGTCATTGCCGAGGCTAAGTACAATTTCCCCGCTCACGACGGGAAAAAACAGTACAGCAGACTCGGTAATGATTTATACCCCTCTTGATGGCGCGGTGGTAACGTCTACTGGAGTCGTTGAATGGTCCATGTCAAGGGTTCGCGTCCCAGTGGTACCTGTTCATTTATCACTTATATAAATTCCCCTTCGGTGATAATTCTCCATCGGAGATACTCTCGAGGTAGCGTGAATTTGATATTAAACGACATTTGTAGCTTCATGATTGTATATAAATGACGGTGTGATAAAAAATTTCATAACAAGAGCTGTGTGTTCCAAACGTACCAACGAACTATCATGGCGGAGGTGGGTCATTGCCGAGGCTAGTACAATTTCCCGCTCACGACGGGAAAAAACAGTACAGCAGACTTGGTAATGATTTATACCTCTCTTGATGGCGCGGTGGTAACGTCTACTGGAGTCATTGAATGGTCCATGTCAGGGGTTCGCGTCCCAGTGGTACCTGTTCATTTATCACTTATATAAATTCCCCTTCGGTGATAATTCTCCATCGGAGATACTCTCGAGGTAGCGTGAATTTGATATTAAACGACATTTGTAGCTTCATGATTGTATATAAATCACGGTGTGATAAAAAATTTCATAACAAGAGCTGCGTGTTTCCAAGCGTACCAACGAACTATCATGGCGGAGGTGGGTCATTGCGAGGCTAAGTACAATTTCCCGCTCACGACGGGAAAAAACAGTACAGCAGACTCGGTAATGATTTATACCCTCTTGATGGCGCGGTGGTAACGTCTACTGGAGTCGTTGAATGGGTCTATGTCAGGGTTCGCGTCCCAGTGGTACCTGTTCATTTATCACTTATATAAATTCCCTTCGGTGATAATTCTCCATCGGAGATACTCTCGAGGTAGCGTGAATTTGATATTAAACGACATTTGTAGCTTCATGATTGTATATATATATATATATATATATATATATATATATATATATATATATATATATATATATATATATATATATATATATATATATATATATATATATATATATATATATATATATATATATATATATATATATATATATATATATGTATGTATGTATATACATATGTATATATATATATGTGTGTGTGTGTACACTTCATACATACATTTACACACACACACATTACACACATTATATATATATATATATATATATATATATATATATATATATATATATATATATATATATATATATATATATATATATATATATATATATATATATATATATATATATATATATATATATATATATATATATATATATTTATGATGTTGCCTTGCAATACATATATCCTCCTATAATTTTGACATATTTACTTTTTTATCATGTTTTATGTGTAATGATGACGATTGTTGAAGTTTCATATTTAGTTTGGCATCAGATCTCAAAAGAACTAATGATTAAATAACTTAATAGTGTAATTTAGAATTGATAATACAATTTTAATAGTAACATAGTTTAGAATGAATAATATTTTTCTTGATAAAAGCATAATATATGAACACGTGTGTGCGTCCAGCAAAGACTTGTATCATTTCAATTGTCACCAGTTGAAATAAGAGAGAGCTTTGTTTCACGTTAATGTGATGACAGGTTGGGATAACAAATGCCGATTCGTCCCATATGAGCTCAAGACGAGTGGTTTCACGTTGTTACATACATTGCTCAAGTCACGTACGCCACTTTGAGAGAAAGAATACATGTCTTGATCAGTTACACCATGTTTTGTAAGATTGCATTCAAAACGTTTTGCTGAGATGACGTAACTTTCCTTCTAGAAATTTCTCCATGATATCTCGCACTCAAAATGCTTTAATGGCGTCACCTCCCCACTTCTAGAACTTTTGTATCTCGCACCCAAAATGCTTTAATGACATCATGTAATTGTTTCACGTGTTACTGGAATTCTAAATTTTTTTTCATTCTGATTTCCGAGACGAGATAGTTTGGTTCCCTCTCTCTCTCTCTCTCTCTCTCTCGTTCTTAAAAAAGAGATTACTTTTAATGTAGTGTTTTGTGGTCACGTATTAGCATTAACTTTTGAGATCTAAATTTAGTAAAATTATTTCATTTGTAACGGCGCCTGGTAAAAAAGTGTGTATTGTGGTAACGCAGCTGCAGCAAGTGATTTACAGAGGTTTTCACAAGTTTGTGTAAGGTAACGTGAATTTTACTTATTAATACCATGGTATGATAAGTTAGGAAATTTTGACCGAGTGAAATCATTATTAATAATTTACGTATCACTTTCAATATTTCTTGGTAATTTAACATTACATACTTGATTTAATATTTCATTTGTTAGGATTTTCTGTTTAAATTTTTAGTAATTCTTGATAGTTTAAATTTCGCTTGATTGATTTAAATTCCTGATAAAGTTTTTATGAGTTAGTTTTGTTTCATAATTTAATTGAAGAATTAATAAAGTGTTGTGTTATTTTCAAGTAATAATAAATTTTTCAGATTGTGAATTCTAATTATAAACCTTGAATTTGAAAATAAATTTTTGTATTTAACATTTTTATAAAAACAGTGTTTCATTTTTTGATCACCAGTGAATAGGACTGATTGTGTGTGCATAAGGCAAACTGATAAACATGTTTTGTTCTTTTAGTTTTGCTAAAGTGAATTAAGACCAGGGAAACAGTTAGAGTTGTTTGATGGAGTGATGCCCTTTTACTCTAGAATGTTTCTAGTTTAATTTTTGATACCTCACACATATTCTGATAAGCTTAGTTTGATTTTTCAAGTGATTGATAAATAAGTTTTTTTTAAGGGATCACTGTTACCTTTAGAGTACTCAGTTGTAATAATTAATGTTATTAGAATTCAGTGAGGTGTATTTTTGAATTTTGAGATTAGTTGTGTAATAACTAGGTACTTGATACGCATCGTGACATCATAATATAATATATATATATATATATATATATATATATATATATATATATATATATATATATATATATATATATATATATATATATGTGTGTGTGTGTGTGTGTGTGTGTGTGTGTGTGTGTGTGTGTGTGTGTGTATACTTCATACATACAGGCAGACGCAGCACACACACACACACACACACACACACACACACACATATATATATATATATATATATATATATATATATATATATATATATATATATATATATATATATATATATATATATATATATATATATATTCACATAAAGAACAAATATCTCTGAGAAGATCTGGCCCTGACACATCTCCCATAATCCATCTTCTGACTCTTTCCAGGAAAGAAATTTACGATCCAACTTTCATGGAAGCCTTTTATGCAAGAATTGGGTTTGGAGGAAAGGACAGAAGTTGCGGTGATAATAATGAATGGGTCAAGGGAGAAAGAAAAGTAGACCACTGAGCTGATTAACAGCTCTCCTAGGGCTGGCCCGAAGGATTAGACTTATTCTACGTGAGGAGATTAGGAAAGGTCAAGACGAAATGAAAGATGCTGCCTATAATGGGGAGGAAGAAAGAAAGCAAATTACAAATGATGCCAAAGGGACATAGATAATGCACATAGAGGGTAAAGGAAAGGTGACACGCATTGACGAAACTGATGAAGTGTTAACAAAGGTATCAATGACTATGAAACTGAACGCCTTTGTAAGCTTGCGAGCGCACAAGCTCTCATGAAAGCACATCTGCATGGTAGTTAGTTACTAACTGTCACACGTTTTACTTTCAAATATGAAGCCACAAATAGTCTACTGATATACTGATTTCACTTTATATTTGGGACAACTTGCCCATAAAGAAATGAACATGTCCTGTCTAGGGTGCAGACCTATGCCCTTTTGGATGACAGGAACTTCATCAATTCAGCCACTATCTTGATGACTTAGTAGAAAAAGTAATTGTCATCCATGGAACCAAACCATAAAGTCATAATTTCAAGTCCTTGTCTAAGCAGTTGCACATATCACACCTATTTCCCTTTGTGCACAAACTATGCCAAACTTTAAGCGAAGTTGATATTAAATTGAAATCTGGGCTATGTATGTATGTATATATATATATATATATATATATATATATATATATATATATATATATATATATATATATATATATATATATATATATATATATATATATATATATATATATATATATATATATATATGTATATCTGTGTGTGTGTGTGTGTGAGTGTTTGTCTGTCTGCCTGCGTTTGTGCCTGTGTGTATATAATTTGAGAAACAGGTTAAGTCCTTAACTTAGGACTTATATAGAAATGTCTGAATGCTTCCTCAAAACCCATAAAATGATGGATAGTAATAATTTCTTCGTCGTGCGCCCACTTCTCTGCTTTCTGTAAGATAACGACCGACACATGGATATGCATTTACTTTAACCACTCCGTAGTTTTATAATTTGTCAGTTGCTTCTTTTTCAAGCATTCGTTTGTTTAATTCCTCCAATAAACTGAAGGATTACTTATGCAAGACCAATTGATTATTCTTGAATTTGTCTCTCTGTTTCCCTATCATTTCTTATCGATACCTCATCATTAATACTATATATACTATTCACTGCATATCGAAGTTTATTTTCGATTTCTCCAAGTTAGTTCCACGAACTATTTAATTAAAGTTCAGTCCATGATTAAATCAAAATTGTTGATAAAATAAGATTTATGAAGCTCGCAATCTCTTGACAATCTTGCTCGATGACCTTTTCACCAAATATAACAAGTTCATACAGCTGCAAGCTCCCACACCCCATAAGGAAAAGGAAAGATGTTCAAGAGTAGTTTCCAGTTCCATCTTAATCATGTCCAGTGCTCTTAATCGAGAATGACATGATGATTGGAAACCCGGTTTTTTTTTTTTTTTGCTGAAAATAACTGAAATTCTCTTCGCCCCTTTTGAGTGCAGAACAAAGATTACTGGAAAAATTAAATGGATATTCATATAGAGAATATATTACCTCCGAAATGAATGATACTTTTGAGAAAATTACTATGAAATATTAAATTTTTAGACATAAGGAGGAAACGATTGACAGGGAAGAAAAAATATTTAAAAAACCAAAGAAAAAAAGATACCCAAAAACAGACGTATCCATTTTTTTGTACACATGGAAACGAGCGTTCATAGCTGCGTGTGAAGAGAGAGAGAGAGAGAGAGAGAGAGAGAGAGAGAGAGAGAGAGAGAGAGGAGAGAGAGAGAGAGAGAGATCAAGTAGATCAGATTCCTATGACCTAGGAAAGCAATTTATTGAGTCATTACCTGTTGTACCATTAATAGTCACTGAAGCGGACGGATATAATTGCCAGTGAATATGGGGAACCGTAACAGAAAAAGAAAAGAAACGTCAGGTTACAGGAATATCAATAAGATAGGCAAGAAATTGACATAAAAAAGAACCCTTAAAATATTAAAGACTAAAGATGACCTATATTTTGCAGAAAGTAATAAGTGCAATGTTTCATTAATTAAACAAATCACATTAAGTCCATTTACTGTTGACTCAGTTACCTCTGCATATTATATATCGTATATCGTCTAATTTGTGAACTTCTGCAATAAAGCAGGAGTTTCATTCGTTTTTTTTTTTTTTTTTTTTGCTCTTTATACACTTTGCATCAACGTTTTTACTGAAATTATTGTTCTTCCTAAAATTCTTGTTCGTATATTCTCCAGTATTTAATAGCACGTTTTTTTTTTTTATTTTTTCATTATCATTCATTTCATTTCATATATACCTTAATATCTGTGTTATCTGATCTCTGCAAATGCACCTCAAATCAGATATCATTCTTATTCACACAATCTCTCATGTCACTGCTACTCTATCCCCTTCTTTTGTATCCTGTCGTTAAATGTGCCCCTCCTCATGAAGTTTTCCATTCCACTTCTGTAGCATCTCCGATTTTCCATCTTTCATAGCTGAAACTGTAAATACACTTCCAACAATGTCCGCTTCTTCACAATAACTATCATTGCACTTCTCCACAATCCTTCCCTTTTACCTCCCTTCATATCATAGGTGAAGCTACACACTGCCTGTACATCACTTTTCCGCCCTTTCCCTTCACAGAACTTTCGGAGTCACCGTTCAACTTTCGTCGTTTTAAAGCCGTTATCCTTTCGAAGTTGAGGCTACAAACGAATAACAGTAACTATGCAGCATTGCTTGGCAAAAGTATGTTTTCCCTATTCCAGTATTCTCAACTTATTTCTTCCTCCTACTAGAGTCTATGAAGATTTACGTTTGACGTACTATTAGGGGAATGTCGATAATTGATTTCAAGGTTCGTGCCGTCTTAACTCTCCTGTTTAACGTCATTTTATTAATTTTCCTCCTCTTATACTTGGTAGTCTTTCAAGTGCCCAACTAACAACAGCTTAGGTAGCACATCAAGAAAATGTTTAATGATAGAGAAGAGCATTTCACTGAAAAGCAAGAGAAAGGGTTACGTATTCTCATTGTGGTTTAATATAAATGTAAAATTTATCGAATTTCTTCTAGCACAGAAAAAGGAATTCTTCCAAATAACTTCGTTCTTTTGTTTCATCCTAAGGAATATCACTTAATTATGAATTAGATGTGTTTCTAATAGAGTTAAGACATCATTCCTTGTAAAACAGAAGACTACTTGACCAACATTACAACAGAAGTCATCAATATAGCATAATTGGTCACCCCATAGCCTTAAAATGTAAGAACTATATTAACAGACATAATTGTAAATATACCCTGCAACAAACATTCTCATTTTATATAAATTACATATATATATATATATATATATATATATATATATATATATATATATATATATATATATATATATATATATATATATATATATATATATATATATATATATATATGTGTGTGTGTGTGTGTGTGTGTGTGTGTGTGTTTGTGTGTGTGTGTGTGTGTGTGTGTATGTATATATATATATATATATATATATATATATATATATATATATATATATATATATATATATATATATATATATATCACACATGTGTGTGTGTGAGTGTGTGTGTATATGTGCATTTTGTATTTGACTGTGTTTTTTCCGAACAGTAATACAACTATCTTTCCCTGGACATTTTGATTGTTAATAAATGTATCTCGTTTTTCTTCACTCCATCTAGTTGCCCAAAGCTCAAGTATATATATCTTTCTATCTTTAAAAGTCTGGTAAAATATGGGCTCTTTCCTCTGAGCAGTGTATTTACACTCTCGTGTACCCCCAGAGTCAGTTGCTAAAAAAATAATCTAATTTGAATCCTTTTACATCACCTTTGCAATTTTATTGTGCCTCCGACACAAACTGATAATCCGTTGCTTTTAAGGCCATTATTCACCGGTGTCAAGGAGTATGCTATAATTTAATTAAAGTGTATCCAAGGGCTCGTAACAATAAATAAATAAATAAATAAATAAATATATATAAATATATATATATATATATATATATATATATATATATATATATATATATATATATATATATATATATATATATATATATATATATATATATATATATATATATATATATATTTATTGTTACGAGCCCTTGGATACACTTTTTACTTGAATTATAGCATATATATATATATATATATATATATATATATATATATATATATATATATATATATATATATATATATATATATATATATATATATATATATATATATATATATATATATATATATATATAGGCAAAACCATGCCCCATTTCTCACACAACATGGCATGAAAGCAAACAACCTTCCATGGAATAGTATCGCAACAAGGTGTCTAAAAACAATAATTTCATAACTTAATCGGGATGTATTTAAATAATTTCAAAATTATATAAATACCTGTACGTTAAATAGGAAGACTTACTGGGGTTTGTGACAATATACATCCAAATGTCAAGTCACAAATATTTTCTAATATCGAATTCACCATTTACTGAGAATAAATTACACAAAAAGCTAATTTTAATTGCTAAGAGCTTCTCTGCCCGCCAGAATTCGAATAAGGCCTGGCTTAGAAACAACGATAGTTAGTGAGAAACCGATAGCTTGGTGGTCAAAGTCAGTGTCTTGTTGCTTCTAAACCTGGACACAGTTCGAATCCTGGTCGGTGCATAAGCACTTGTGAGTTGTAATTCCCTTTTGTGTAATTTATTCCCAAGGTTTAGGGAATTAGATATTAAGCAATATTTGTGGCTTAATATTAAAGAGTCACTTATGTATAAGTGACAAAAATTCATGCATTTAATGCAAACATACGCACACACCTATATATATATATATATATATATATATATATATATATATATATATATATATATATATATATATATATATATATATATATATATATATATATATATGTATATATATATTAGACCACCCGTGACCAGCTGGATCACTTTTTTTTTGTAATGAAAAAAGTAGCATTTCCATACCTCCGTACATACATCATGGGATCTTGACACCACTCCATTATACATCTTGCCTAGACCATCCGTAGCCTGTTGAGTCACTTTTTTATTGTGATGAATAAATAGCAGCATTAGGGAAGGGGAGGGGGAAGGGAAGGGAAGGGATTGGGAGGAGGATGAGGTTAAGTTAAAAGTTAAGTGTATCTTAGTTTAACCAGACCACTGAGCTGGTTAACAGCTCTCCTAGGGCTGCCCAAAGGATTAGACTTATTTTTACGTGGCTAAGAACCAATTGCTTACCTAGCAGCGGGGCCTACAGCTTATTGTGGAATCCGAACCACATTACAGCGAGAAATGAATTTCTGTCACCAGAAACAAATTCCTCTTGTTCTTCACTGGCCGGTCGGAGATTCGAACTCGCGACCAATAGAGTGGTAGCTGAGAACGGAACCCGCTCACCCAGCGAGGAACTGGAGGATGAGGTGGAGGAGGAGGGAGGGGAGGGGAGGGGATGGGGGAGAGAGACGAGGAAGGGGGAGGCAATGGGAGGGGAGGGAGGAAGGGGAGGGAGGGGAAGGAATGGGGAGGAAGGGGAGGAGGAGAAGGAGGGGAGGAGGAAGGGGGCGTGGAGGGGGATGGGAGAGAGAAGAGAAGAGGGGGAAAGGGGTAGGGGGATTGGAGTGGGAAGGGGAAGGGGGATGGAAGCCCCAGAAGCCTCTGGGATTCGCATTGTGCATTCACACACGAACAAAACAGAGCTTTAGTCTTCTTCGTTTTAACGTGCTTTTTCCCTTTTTTATATGGGGTAAGCACGATGCCTTCTTTTTGAAGGACTTTGATTTGGCGTTGGGGTAGGCCGTAGCATCAATCGGCTGCCCTGCCTGACATCGCTTAGACCCCAGTAGCGAATGTGTACATGTATCGTACCAAATCGCCAGCTCCCTTTCTCCCAGCAGCGAGGAGAACTGAGAGGTTAGGTTGACAGTTCGAGACGTGTGAGGTGACTGTTATGTTTTTAGATGTTGGAGTGGCTTTGTTTATGTGTGTATTAGTCTGTAACACCCATTTGCTTTCAGCAAACCTATCCATCGATTAAAGACCGAGCTTTAGCATATATATATATATATATATATATATATATATATATATATATATATATATATATATATATATATATATATATATATATATATATATATATATATATATATATATACATATATATATATATATACATATATATATATATATACATATATATATATATATATATATATATATATATATATATATATATATATATATATATATATATATATATATATATATATATATATATATATATATATATATATATATATATATACAGTATATCTGCTTGAATATTAGCGCAAACTCAGCACTAATATTTTAGTGGCATAAATTTTCGATTTGATGTAGCTTTCTCTTTGTGTTGCTGACTGCTACCATCCGGAAAAAATTTTGTATTTTCAATTTATTCTCTTTTACTGGTACTTCCTTTTATTTTTCTGTAAAAGAAGACTATCGTGACGGCTTTGTCTGTCCGTCCGCACTTTTTCTCCGCCCTCAGATCTTAAAAACTACTGAGACTAGAGGGCTGCAGATTGGTATGTTGATCATCCACCCTCCAATCATCAATACCAAATTGCAGCCCTCTAGCCACAGTAGTTTTTTTTTTTTTATTTAAGGTTAAAGTTAACCATAATCGTACTTCTGGTACCGCTATATGTACCAACAACACAGGCCACTACCTGACAGTGGCTGAGTTTCGTGGACCGCGCCTAAGAGTTTCATATAGCATTTTACACTACAGAAAACTCGATTGCGCCGATGATACTTTGGCGCAATTTTTACTTGTTTATTGTTAATTCTACGCGCAGTATTATTTCACTGTTATTCACTTTGCTGTTCACTGTTGTTTTCTTTACAGAAATCAGGAAAGTTCTTAAGAAACATCTGAATTAAAATTGTCACTTGTTTATTTACAAACAATGAGAACTTATTCGGTGTCAGTGCATCGTTCTCAGGTAAGGTACAACGGAATCTGCATACAAAGTACAGTGTTATTTATTATAACAGTTAGAAATTGATACAGTGATGTCATACATATTGTACCCAATTAAAATCCTAATAGGTAGGCCTCTGTCTGCTGACTGGCTGCAGTTCTTTTCGGGTAAGTTATGTGTTCCGTCGTCAAGGTCATCGGAAATCCCTTCTTGCTACCTGAAAGCATTGTGGCACTCTACTGACTTAGAAAGCTATTCGATTACTACCATGCAAATAGAATGTTAAAAACTTACGAAAAACAAAATAACAGAATGTTATGAAAAAGAAGCTGATTGTAGTAATCACTTTGATTACTTGATTGCAAATCTGAAAACTTTCCGATATTTTGATTCACCAACATAAGCGTTCCTTCTGGAGTAAGTCTTGTATCTAACTCTCACGGAAGAAAATGAACGTAAATATTGCAAAAACAAGCTGAAATTTATTGCATCAAACTGACTAAGGTGGCAGGTGTCTCACTTAGAAAGCTCTTCTGCAACCAACCAAAAAAAAAAAAACAGTATAGCCAGATTCTGACTGATTTCTGCTGCTAGTTTTGCTTGGAGTTTACAGGAGTGGTGATCCTTAATTCACGCCCCGCTTAAATTCTAATAGATTTGACTGACAGCGCTACCTTATGGGCCCTGTGAGCTGTGGGATGTCTTGAGGAGCCCTTAGGTCTACCTGCTGACAGTTACTCTCAAGTCCTACCTTGGGTAGAGAGGTGTTTGGGCGCTGATCATATGTGAATGCGTTCGATCTCTAGGACATCCTGTGTTATTTTAACGGCCTATCCTTGCTCATGGCCGGGTTATTCAACCTTTAAATCATAAATGCAATTACCAATAAAATAAAATCAGAGCGAATAAAGAATGTCTAATTATCAAAGCCACTGAAAATTGAACACTCATTTGAAACAAACCAAAATAGAAACAACAGAGAAAGCACGATGTACAGCTAAATCATTTGAAATAAAACAGGTCATTTTCAAAGAAAAAAATTCAGCATCACCGATCCCCAAACAATAGATCTCTTTCCTGAACCTTTTCTGTGTACATAAGACCAGTAATCTCAGCTGATGGAAGTTTGATGGATTGTTTGTCCCGGGGCGAAATTAATTTCCAGAATGAGGTCTTCAAGACCAGTTTCCACGTAAAATATAAGTAGATTTTGAGGGTGGCTGAAATTATGATGTGTTTGTTTACTCCTGTTGTACTTTTTAATGATCCTATTATTATTGTTATATTATAATGCCTTTGGATATGTTTCATTATTAAAAGAAAAAAAAAAAAATTATGTAAATTTTAGACCTTGTTCAGAAAACGATAGATATTTAAATATTAGCCTTGTATTTTGCTAATTCCCAGGCTTTACATGCCTGCCTAATTTCATTTCATCTTGTGATTACTAATGTAAGTATACGTAATCTTAAACCTACCCAACTTTGTTTACTTACAAAATATGATGAATAAATAAAATAGAATGAAAAACGATCATCCAAAAGTGATACTCGTGCAAGTAGATAAACTGAAGGAATAAAGGATTGATCAAAAACTAAGAGGGAAATAAAAGAGAAGAGAACTGTATGTTGCGTTTCATCCAAATGGTCCATTTGTTCGATGACGCATTAGTCAGTTCTCTGTCCTCCAGTTACGGATTCTTTCCCTTTGGAAGTGAATGAAGTACAACAGATTAGAAACACGCTTACCACAAAAAAATGACGGTGTATATTAGATATCGATTTACAGTATGAATGAGCTTTAAATCTGATTAATATTGTTTTAACGAAATAACAGGTAACTGATAACTGTCATTACTATCACACTCAGGAATATCTGTAATTGTTTACTCTGACTAAGGTAAATTTAAGAGAGAGAGAGAGAGAGAGAACAATCACTATCAAAGAATAACTGTTTAAGACTGTATATATATATATATATATATATATATATATATATATATATATATATATATATATATATATATATATATATATATATATATATATATATATATATATATGTGTGTGTGTGTGTGTGTGTGTGTACAGTTTATATATATATATATATATATATATATATATATATATATATATATATATATATATATATATATATATATATATAGCGCTTGCTACATCTTCCCAAGCGTCCAAGCTTCCAAAGCTTTAATATAGTTTCATTAATAGGAAATAATGTGCTTTGCTTAGCAGCACCTGACAAGGAAGGGTAAGAAATATTGGCCCCTCCCTAAATCCTCTAATTACATTCTGTTTACCTCTCTCCCACTCTCTCTGTAAACATGTGACTGCCGGAAGTTCCTTTGTTTCAGAACGTGAAGCCATGAGAAGATTAATCTTGGCCAGAGGAGGAATAGAACTGGCATTATGGATTAAGAGAGAGGAGTGGGCCCCATAGAAGCATGAGGTCTTGATTGACCATGCTGTGACCCTGAATCAAAATGATGCGCACCCACTGAGGAACGACACTAACTCCTTCTGGACAGGAAAGTATCCTAATCCCAGAACTGAGGTTTTAAAAAGACTGGCCTTAGGAACAGGAGGTCTGAGACATAGTAGAGAAATACCTGGACCGGGTCGAGCCACAACACCTCTCCCTTGCTTTCCCGCCTCCCTCAGAGTGTCGTGCCCTCAATGAGGTCCACCTTGCCAGGCCTCAGTCTTATTACCAGTGAGCACCCCTTAAATCCTCTTCCAACGCCATTTCCATGCCAAAGCCACCTCTTCTACAAGGTAAAGTGCTCTGTTACAAAAGTCCTTTCATTCAGTCACATAGTTTGAATTCTCTCACTGAACATCCTACTTCATTTTCAAGTGCCAGTGTTTTAACTCAGCCTCGCCAGTGTCAGTGCAGTGTTAAGTAAATTCCAGTGTGTGAATAACTACTTAGAACTGTGTTTTCCAGATAATTTTGGTGCCATCCGTGTGTCGCCTTGTCCTTTGCTTGTTTTTTCTGTTCCCCTACTGGCCTTTAATTTGTAAATCTCTCTGGGATGTTAGCAGTAGAATCCTTCCTTGATTGTGCCTTGCGTGTTGTGAACCCAACAACGCCCTTATCAGCCTCATCATAGAGACAGACATATCTTTGGAATGTTTGTTTGTACATAGCCTTGTATTTTGCTAATTCCCAGGCCTTACATGCCTGCCTAAATTCATTTCATCTTCTGATAGTTTGCTAATGTAAATATATGTAATTTTAAACGTACCAAACTTTGTTTTCTTACAAAATTGCCTTGTAATACCCCTTTTTTTCATTGTATATTATGATTACCTGAATCAACTGCAGCAAGAATTAAGGAATTTATGTGGTAAGTAAAGTAAATGCTCCTTCTGATTCTATAACTGGCTTATGGTAAGCATTCCCCAGGTTAAAATCATAATAATATATATACTAATATATCTATATATATATATATATATATATATATATATATAGAGAGAGAGAGAGAGAGAGAGAGAGAGAGAGAGAGAGAGAGAGAGAGAGAGAGAGCGTGTTAATATGTGTGTATATATATATATATATATATATATATATATATATATATATATATATATATATATATATATATATCCATATAGTTATCTATTTGATGAACAAGCATGAAAATATCTGTACGCTATGAAATTTAGAGGCAAATATAAAGGCAATAAGGTTATGAGATCAAATGGAAACTAGGGTGATGGAGCAATGGACGACAGTATGGTGGAAGACTGGAAGCAAATGAATATTACTATTATTTGGGACCATATGAACGACTGATGATAGACTGGAAGTGCATAACTACGGAACAAGTGAAGCAAAGAAGGTATATTGGGAAAAGAAGATAAGTACCGGTGAAGGGCAAAGATCAAATGACTGAATGGAATGTTTGCCAGCCTCTCTTTTATGGAAGTTAAATGTAACTGCTGAATGAAAAGGTAACTGTGAAGAGATTAAGGTGAGATTAAGGTAGGTACGATGAATTTTTTACGTGAAGAGGGTTGCCCAAGTGAAAGATGCTTTTGGTCACGCAGAAGGAATGGAGAATGATAAGCTAGTGAAAACATGTATAATTTGGCAAAATAATGAGAAAGGAGATGAAGACCTAACAAGTGCTGCATAAATCAAGTGGAAGAAGGATGGTCTTTTCTAACCTGGGAGTGAGATAAACGCATTCAAAATAGATATGGATAACGTAGCGAGCATACAGTGCACTCCACTACCTATGAACCTTTAATATATATACAGTTTATATATATATATATATATATATATATATATATATATATATATATATATATATATATATATATATATATATATATATATATATATATATATATATATATATATATATATATATATATATATATATATATATATATATATATATATATATATATATATATATATATATATATATATGTGTGTGTATATATGTGTATATATATATATATATATATATATATATATATATATATATATATATATATATATATATATATATATATATATATATGTGTATATATGTGTGTATATATATATATATATATATAATATATATATATATATATATATATATATATATATATATATATATATATAAATATATATATATATATATATATATATATATATATATATATATATATAATATATATATATATATATATATATATATATATATATATATATATATATATATATATATATATATATATCTATATGTGTGTGTGTGTCTGTATGTGTGTACTTGTGACTTCTGTACTTGGGTATTTGTGCATGTGCTTGTAACTTACAAACTCTTGCAATAATTAGCGATATCACAGGTGGAAGGTATGTGACCTGGGCATATGCTAATTCAGCACACCTTCAGTACAGTCACCTTTGGATACAGTAGGTGTCAGCGGCACGTGTGGCGGCAGAACTTTCCGTCACTGTTCTGGATCAAAGCTTTTAGAACCTCTGCCCAGTTTTAGTCCAATTTCTAGATGTGTCAAAGGAAGTGTGCACTAGTTTGTATATTGTGAAAATGGCTAACTGTCAAGGGCTCTTGTGAAAGAGGAGCCAAACCAGTAAGACTTGCTGGAACACTCTGGGATCAGGATTGACTTTTTGCTGGAAGGTTAAGTGTTTAACTTAGAAAATGACTAACTTTCCAGTGATTAACTTCTAGTGTTTAACTACCTGTGATTATTTCTTTGTTTCCTTTCAATATGTGTTTCTGTGTGATATGAACTGAATGAGTTCTGATTTTTAATGGAGATGGTTCTGTTCCTTACAGATGTTTCAGGAGGGGACCATAATCAGTCATGGCATATTAGCCGGCTAAAATGAACTGGTGATGAAACAGGAATGGAAAATTATTTGGGGAGAAACTTAGAAATAATGTGAACTATTACGCGACTTGGTGGAAGACGGAAATTAATCCCCACATATTATATTTTCTTGCAACTGTTTAATCTTTGCTTCTGGGGGTGTGGCTTAGTCGGTTTTATTATCTATCATACATAATTTCGTTTTACATGATATGTTGAGAGACTTGCATAATAAACTTTATCTTTGTAAACTAGTTTTTGGATTTACACACACTTGAGAATTAGGAACAAAGCTTCATGAAAGAAAGGGGTAAAGCGTTCGGGAGAAAAGGGAAGCCAGATTTCCCTGAGAGAGAGAGAGAGAGAAAGAGAGAGAGAGGTCCTCCAGGCCACAGCTACCAGTGCCAACTGTTCGAGGTAAGTGCATATATATATATATATATATATATATATATATATATATATATATATATATATATATATATATATATATATATATATATATATATATATATATATATATATCCAAATTGGGGAAGAAAAGACATATATCAGAAGTCTTTAAGATGTTTTATTAAAAACATATGGTGAGACGTTTCAAGACTAGCGTCTCATTCTCAAGCTATGAAGGAACCAACATTAAATTAATACTAGTGTTAATTGATTAAAATAACGTTATAAGAGTTACAAAAATCTAAATTTGGTTAAAAGGAAGGAAACAAACCATCAGAAAGGGAGAAAGGAAAAGAATTACAATATTGGAGCACAACCATTCCAGCAGAACTCACGAGAGGTACAAAGGTGCCGAAGAAGACAGGGCGTTTAAGTGAGGATCTGATCGTTTTATAGATAGTGACTCTAAAATTATCAACACTTCCTCCTCCTAACTCTGTTTTTAGTGGTTTTAATAATGTTGATTTTAAAAAGTTTTTACAGTTACCAGTGCAGGGCATTGCTTTCATTTTTAATGACTCGTCCTACGTGCAAATTGATGGTATGACCATGGGTTCCCCACTAGGACCTATATTCGCAGATATTTTCATGTGTTCTCTGGCGGAGCCCTTGTTGGAGACCTGTGCTCTCAGTCACCATCCTTTGTTTTGCAGAAGGTACGTTGATGATACCTCGGCCTTTTTTTTTTTTTATTTGATTCTGAAAGGTTTTGGACTTTATCAAGCACGCTCACCGAAATATTAAACACGCTATTGAATATGAGGTCGGTAACCAATCAGCCTGTCTATATATTCTAATTTCTCGACAACAGCTTGGTTGTACCACAGCCGCTTAAAAGAAAAAAAAGGACCTTTACAGGTCTTGATAATAATTCTTGTAGTCATTGTTTTTCTTGTTTTTTTTTTTTTACTTTAAATTAAATTCAGTATCTAATCTTTTTCAAGAGCATTTTCAATAACTTCCTGTTGGAATTCGTTTCACCTCGAAATCGTATTTTTATATAAGTATTTAGTGATAACTGATTTCCTTACTTTTTGCTTCACGGACATTTTTTAAATTTCTCAACAAAGTTTTTATTCCTAAGACAAGTGTATCTACAGCACCTAACCTGCCATTCTATGCTAGCCTTCCTCTGATTCATGATGAGTACTTTTATAAAAAATTACGAGGTCTTATTTCTGACTATGCCCCTGCCATTAAACCGTTGCAATCGGGAGTCTTTTCAAATTCACAGGCAGCCTAAGTCCCTTAATGACCTCAGGTGTCGTAGGTAAATTTGATTGCCCTAGATGTAGTCTGGGGACTTATATGGTTGTTGAAAGTGCGAATCAACTGCCATAGGGGCGTCAGTTATCGAACTGGTGTCAAATTAAATAATCATGAGTTCTCTAACATCAGAGACCATGCCAAAAAAATGCAAACACAATATCCAGTACAAACATTTTTAAATTCTGAGTAGGTACAGAACCACAAAATGTTGACAATTTTACAGTCATTGTTTAGAAAACGTTTAGTTCCGCACTTAATGCCAAGTCTTCTTCGGCACCTTTGTACCTCTCGTGAGTGCTGGTGGTCTGCTTGTGCTCTCACGTTGTCATCCTGTTCCCTTCTCCCTTTCTGATGATTTGTAACTTTTATATCTGTACTTTTAATCAATTAACAATAGTATTAATTTTATGTTGGTTCCTTTCTAGCTTGGGAATGAGACGCTAGTTTTGAAACGTCACACCATATGTTTTTAATTAAACATCTTAAAGACTCC
>NC_089788.1:46409122-46419122 GCF_040412425.1 Macrobrachium rosenbergii
TATATATATATATATATATATATATATATATATATATATATATATATATATATATATATATATATATATATATATTACCACAGGTGAAATATAAGAGACAGGGTGTAGGTCCCTAACCGGTTTCTGACTTTATTTCTAAGCCATTGACGAAGGACTGATACAGAGTATAAGAAGTCACAAATATATATACTACAGGAACAGTACTGACGAACATACACAACCGTTAGAGACTGCATATCCACCCACCAGCCGGTGTCGAGGTAGGAGTGGCCTTCAAAACTCATTTGGCTAAAAATCACAATATACTCTCAGGGAACAATACTGATAAACATACCGACCATAGGCGACCTCAGATACACACCTGACAGGTGTCAGGGAGGCGGAGTTTGGAAACTCATTAGCACTACTGCCCCTGTATTGTGTTTACAAATATGATAATCCTATATTCAATTATCTCTACTCCCTGCCTTAAAATTTAAACAATTTACAAATTTCTTTTGATATTAAAGGATCAAGTTTATACATCCCTTGACTGATATTCATATTATGGTTGTAACTTTCTTTTATAAAGCTAAATTCAATGATATTCATTTCCAGTGCATTATCAGAATATGCAATCCTCTTTGCCCCCTTCCCAGCTGATAGCATGATTGTTCTCACTAACATGTACAAAAATACCACTGTTCCCCTGTGCATATCTCACACATTTCTTATGCTGTTCAATTCCTTTTTCCATTGCTTTCCCCGTTTGGCTAATATAAAAGTTGTCACAAGACTTACATGGAATTTTATATACCCACCCTTTAGTATTGTCAGGGGAGTTCTTGATAAGTACGTTTTTCATTGGTTTATTGTTCTTAAATGCGACATTAACACCAAAATTCTTGAAAAGATGGGAGATATTTTTCATATTATTATTATATAAGGCAGTACAAGCAAATTTTTTGAGTTGTAAGGTTCTTTTTGGTTTTGATACATAGTCTTTTTTGCCGCTTCAAATGCACTGTTTAATACACTGTCAGGATATTTCAATTTCTTGCCTGCATTCCTCATCTTATCTATTGCCTCATCAATATACTCAGGGCTACATACCTGTCTTAAAAACATAGATGAAAACACTGATTTTTTAACCTTATTGCTTTGTCCGGAATAGAAATGCACATAGGAAGAAATATTATTGGGTTTTCTATACACACTATATTTAAACCCACTACTATTTCTTCGTATGAGAACATCCAAAAAGGGTAAGCATCCATCATTTTCCATTTCCATAGTGAATTTAATTGATGGTACTAATTGATTTAACTTGGCAAAAAAGTTATTTACATCTTGGTTCCCTGGCCATACACAAATTATGTCGTCAACATACCTAAACCATGTTACATTGTGTGGGATTATGTTGTTTAATATTTTCTTTTCAAAAAATTCCATATATAAGTTACTTAACACTGGGGATAGAGGGTTTCCCATTGCCATACCAAAATTTTGTGAGCAAAATTTACCATTAAATTCAAATTTATATTCTTTCACACATAATTTAATCAGTTCAATTAGAGTAATTTTAGAAAATGGGATATCCAGATGTGTGTTCTCTGATAATTAAGATAAAAACTCCATCAGATCATCAATTGGCACCTTTGTGAATAGTGATACTGCATCAAAACTTACAAGCCTGGATTCACTATTGATATGTACACTATTTAGTTTGTTTATCAGGTCCACATTATTCGTGATATTAGCATTTGCGATGGTACCTACTAATGGGTTGAGAATATCCACTAGGTACTTCGCTAGCTTGTAAGATGCAGAACGAACTGAACTGATAATTGGCTTGGCAGGAAAGTTTGTTTTGTGAGTTTTTATTGTACCATACATGTGTGGTAGCGATGGAGAGGTCACACAAAACTTCTTTATAAGGCTTTCGTTACCTTTTAACAGGGTTATCACTTTCCTATTGAAACCACTGTTCACATTGTCTAACGGGTTCTTATTTAATTCTTTATATGACAGCTGCTTACGAATTAGTTCAATTTCCTTTTCCAGGAGATCCGGGGAGCAAATCCGTAAGGCTCTTAAGAATAAATTGCTGGCTATACCAGTTTTGATAGGGGTGTCATGATAGCTATAAAAATGGATGTATGAAAGAGAGAAAGTTGGTTTTCTGTATATATAGTAAATTTGTATCTGTCGTGTCTCTACTTATTAAAACATCTAGAAAAGGAATTTTGTTGTCTGTTTCCCATTCAACTTTAAATTTGATGCTAGGCACTAATGCATTTAATTTTGAAAGAAATTCATTGCAATTGCCCCACTTATTATCCCAAAATGTTAAGACATCATCTACATATCTCATCCATAGCATGTCTTTAGGTTTTATTGCGTTTATTATTACAGTTTAAAAATATAACATATATATAGATTGGATAAAACAGGACGTAAAGGTCTGACCAAGCTGCACCTAAATTTTTGCTTATAAAATGACTCCCCGAATGAAAAGATCTTATTTGATACACATAATTCAACTAACTTTATTATTTTATCTAGGGCCAATTTTTCCATCAAAAAATATAGAACATCGAGTACTGGTACTTTTGTGAATAAGGAATCTACATCTAAACTTAGAAGTTTTATGTTGTGAAGTGGTATATGTGTTTCTTTGAATTTGTGACAGAAATCTTCAGAATGTTTAATGTGACTGAAGGAAAATGTGCCTAACAAAGGGGTAAGGAGGCCGGCTAACCACTTAGAAATTTTGTAATTGAAAGCTCCGCCACATGAGATGACAGGTCTAAATGGAAGATTATCTTTATGAGTTTTGGGAAGGCTATAAAAGTAAGGCAGTTTTGAGTTAATGACTCTAAATTTCTCCAATAGTTCAATGCTCTTTTTGTTTTTCCCAATAAATGTTACGTTTCTAAAAAAAATCCTGTGGACGTTGTGGAGGGGATTTTCGTTAATTTGTCATAAGTGTTTGTGTCACTAAAAAGTTGGTTGATTTTGTCAAGGTAAAAGTCTTTGTCCATAATCACGATTTTGCCGTCTTTGTCGGACCTACCTATTACAACATCCAGTTTTTTTAGCGATCGGATGGCTTTCATAAATCTACGGGGGACAGGGTATTTTTTATTAAGATCAGCTATTGCATTTAGTAAGATGCCTTTTAAACATATCTCTTCTCGGCTGTAATTTTTATCAGCTATGAATTTGTCAAAAGCAACAATGGAATGTAGGTTATTTTTTCCGGTCTGGCATGAGGGCAAAGGTTCAAAACTAAGTGTTGTTTAATGATAAGGGGGGTGTTTGATAAATTTAAAACTTTATCTTGTTGTTCAAGATTGTTCCAAGTGCTATTATTTATTAAATTATTTAACTTATGGGAAAGTCTATTGGAATGAGTCGCGCTATTATAGGCAGCAATGTCAGAACAAAATGAAACCAGATACCTGCAAATGTGGTCCGTTGTGAGGAGACGAAGGTTAGACTGACCTTGATAAGAAATGCCCCGTCCCCCGTAGATTTATAGAAGCCATCCGCTCGCTACAAAAATAGATGTTGCAATAAGTAGCTCCGACAAAGACGGCAAAATCGTGATTATGAACAAAACTTTTACCTCGACAAAATCAACCAACTCGTTAATGACACTAACACTTATGACAGATTAACGAAAAATCCCCTCCAAAACCTTCCCACAGAATTTTTTTAGAAACGTAAGATTTATTGGCAAAGGCAAAAAGAGTATTGAACTACTGGAGAAATTTAAAGTCATTACTTTATAGCCTTCCCAAAACTCATAAAGATAATCTTCCATTTAGACTTGTCATCTCATGTGGCGGAGCTTTCAATTATAAAATTTCTAAGTGGTTAGCCGGCCTCCTTTCCCCTTTCTTAGGCACATTTTCTCCCAGTCTCATTAAAAATTCTGAAGATTTCTGTCACAAATTCAAAGAAGCACATATAACACTTCACAACATAAAACTTCTAAGTTTAGATGTAGATTCCTTATTCACAAAAGTACCAGTGTTCGATGTTCTATAGTTTTTGAGAGAAAAATTAGCCCCCCTGTTCAGATCATTTCCCACTAGCCCTAGATAAAATAATAAAGTTAGTTGAATCATGTGTATCAAATAAGACCTTTTCATTCGGGGAGTCATTCTATAAACAAAAATTTAGGTGCAGCATGGCCAGACCTTTAAGTCCTGTTTTATCCAGTCTATACGCGGAATATTTTTAAACAGTAATAATAAACGCAATAAAACCTAAAGACATGCTATGGATGAGATATGTAGATGATATCTTAACATTTTGGGATAATAAGTGGGGCAATTGCAATGAATTTCTTTCAAAATTAAATGCATTAGTGCCTAGCAGCAAATTTAAAGTTGAATGGGAAACAGGCAACAAAATTCCTTCTCTTGACGTTTTAATAATTAGAGACATGACAGAATACAAATTTACCATATACTGAACACCAACTTTCTCTCTGTCATACATCCATTTTTATAGCTATCATGACATCCCTATCAAAACTGGCGTAGCCAGCAATTTATTCTTAAGAGCCTTACGGATTTGCTTCCCGGATCTCCTGGAAAAGGAAATTGAACTAATTCATAAGCAGCTGTCATCCTGAAAATGCCCTGACCGTTTACTTGAGAAATCGATCCACAAAGCAAACACTATTTTCCACCCTCCTCCAATAACAAGACTAGAGTGACGACCATCAGTAAAACAAAAATCGCACACCTGGACAGGATTAAGACGTTGACACAGACACTTGGAAACCCTAACCATTTTGCTTTTACCTACTCAAATACCTTAGCTAAATCCCTGATTAACGTCCAATCCCCAAAGACACAGGAGGTTACAAAATCCCTTGCCTCGACTGTGACCAAACTTATATCGGTTTCACAGGCAAATCACTCCCCCAAAGGTTAATACAGTAAAAACGTTCAGTTTATAAATAACCATGACCACAGAATAAACTGGAATATGTCTCGTATAAGTTATAGCAGCAATTGTCAGTTCAAAAGCCAGATGGTGGAATCAGCCTTGATTAAACAGAGAAATGCAATGAATCTCTCAAGAGGCACCTGGGATTCAGATGTTATGGATAAAATCTTCCTCCAACCAACGATTAAGAAGATTAAAGAGAAATTGTCAACTGGAGTGACTTAACGGCTGACCGATGGATATTCTGGTATAAATACCGCTTATCTTTAACTTTTCTCATTCACTATTTGCCTGAGGAGAGAGACAATTTGGCCTCTGAAAAATAGCCTTTATTTTGCACATTTTGCCATTTCAATGTGCTCCTCTATATTTGATATTAAATATATATATATATATATATATATATATATAGAAATCATCAACACACAATCACGTGTGGAACAGAAATAAATTTCTGACTCACGTCGGGATCGAACCCAGTGGTTAACGCCCTTGCTTTCCACCTGAGAGACCTGGGTTCGATCCTGACGTGAGTCAGAAATTTATATATATATATATATATATATATATATATATATATATATATATATATATATATATATATATATATATATATATATATATATATATATATATATATATATATATATATATATATATATATATATATATATATATATATATATATATATATATATATATATATATATATATATACATATATATATATATATATATATATATATATATATATATATATATATATATATATATATATATATATATATATATATATATGTATATATATATATATATATATATATATATATATATATATATATATATATATATATATATATATATATATATATATATATATATAAGCTGTGTTGGCATTCTTGATAGTAACCCAACAGCGATCAGGCATGAGAAAGAAATGCAAATGTGGTTAACAGTGTTGTCAGTCGTTTTGCTCGTGGGCAGCTAGGGATTTAAAATTAATGCAGCAACGAATGCGGAATTCAGTATATGTGTAATGAATAGCGTAAATGAATGATAATGACGAAACTGTGTCGACATGCAAAGCATCACGTGTTAGTTACGTCATGTAGCCTACTACCGACAACGCTTCGGGGAGAGAGAGAGAGACTTGCTGAGAAAAGGTAGAGAGGTCGGAGCGATTTTTTTTTTTTTCTGTACTGTGCAGTTATCTGTTTTTCGAGTTCTGGGTTGGAAGTTTATAAACTTGCTTTGCTATTGTCATGAAAGACAGGATATTAACTGTTCGTATCTCAATGGCGAAGTTCAAAGTTCATCATCACCAGTGATTTCGGTGACGTGGGTTCGAATCCCACCATTGTCACTTATTTCATGTCAACCCTCAGAGCTATGGTATCTAAGGTAACATAACACGAGTGGCGTGTTGGTTCTCTTTGAAGTCTTACTTGGAATTCACTTCCGCAGGCACACTAAACTCCATCTAAAAAGCGCAGTTTACTAGAAGTGGTGGGCAAATGAAGAATAAGAATGAATTTTCAGTTCTATATTTCTATATTACCGCTATTAACTTTACACTCTCCACCCAAACTTTAGGAGTCATGGCCCCGATATCATTTTAAGTTACAAGTGGGTCTTCAAGAGTGCACGAAGACTGCAAAAGTTTTCCAGTTTTGAGGGAGAACGGCACTGTAAGTCTATATTCAAAAATTTTTGTCATTATTTTATGCATTAACGTTATTCCTTATAAGTATTCTGACTTCCTCATTCGCTGTTGTATTCATTATACAGCCCGAGTTGCCTTCGAGCTAACTGCAGACGACACTGCTGACCACAGTCTGATTTCTTTCCTACATTGCTGTTGGTTTGCCATTAAGAAAGCAAATGTCGTTTGAAGGACATGCAAACTCTTCATGTAAAATATATATGTATATATACATATATATATACATATATACATACACACACACACACATATATATATATATATATATATATATATATATATATATATATATATATATATAGAGAGAGAGAGAGAGAGAGAGAGAGAGAGAGAGAGAGAGAGAGAGAGAGAGAGAGAGAGAGAGAGAGATTAATCAATTAAAAGGAATTGAGAAAAGGACTGATATTATTTGACAATAAAATCAAAAGTAATAATTTCTCCAAGACCCCAAATTGAACATCTTTAAAGGACAGGTCAGAACCATTGCCAAACTTTTCGCAGAAAACATCATTGCAGCCCCCTCGTCTCATCTCTTCCCTGTCATCCTTCCAAGCGGCTCAGGAAGGAAGATGTTCCAGTATGCTCTGTGAAAAATTCCTTTGCTCTTATCGTCTGGGGAATACAATTTAGTTTTCTGCCAAAGCTTCCAGGAAGATTTGCGCAGATATATTTATCGTCCTCTGCAAGGGAAGTGGAGACCGTTCACAATGAAATTTAACTTGTATTTAGGTATAAATATAAAAAATTTTCTATGATTCAAATCGGAATGAAGGGGATGTCTTAGCCACACAAGTAAAATCAATGTAATTGATATAGAACAACTGAAAGTTGAGAAATAGAATCAAAATTAATTATTAGAAAATTTAACCTTATGCTCATTCGTCAAAATGTGGTGACATCGCAAAAATATTTTTTTTTCGCTGAATACTGAATAGTATGTAAGAATGAAATATTTCTATCAATTTTATAATCAGTGTCTATAAAAAATGCGTAACGTGATTATTAAAAGAATACATAACATGTATGCAGAAATACTTCAGTATATTCTTACCATTTTAATAATAAAAGCAATTGAAAACATGCAATATTGAAAGACATTTGAATACTTAATAGTAAAACATGAGATACAAAAGAACTTTTCTTGACTTTAACTTAAATCACCAGTAAGTTTGTGTAGCTTGTTTTTCAAACTGGTGCTCTTTCTTATTACAAATTAAGTATTTAAAGCCTTAGTAACTCTTGCTGCTGAGCTGAGTTTATGATAATATCAATTCAGTCAATCAATCATAACGTACATGAAACGCCGTTGTGTAAGGGAGTCAGTGATTCACTATTTTGAGTTAAAATGACAAGAAAAGAGCTCTCATTTAGCTCGTTTACTTTTTCCGTAGGAAACGTGAATTCACTTCATGCTCAAGCTAAAACTTTAGCTCAAAATAGTGAATCACTGACTCCCTTATATAACAGAGTATCTTGTGCATTATGATTGACTGACTGAATTGCTATCATGAACTCAATTCAGCAACAATAGTCATAAAGGCTTTAAATACTTAATTTGCAATAAGAAAGGGTACCAGTTTGAAAAACAAGCTTCACGAACTTACTTGTGATTTAAGTTAAAGTCAAGAAAAGCTCTTTTGTATCTCATGTTTTACTATTAAGTATTCAAATGCCTTTCAGTATTGCATGATTTTAATTGCTTTTATTATTCAGATAGTAAGAATATACTGAAGTACTGTATTTCTGCACATATGTTATTTGTTATTTTAATAATCACGTTACGCCTCTTTAATAGACATTGATTATAAAAATAATAGAAGTATTTCATTCTTCAGTTTTAACATGTAGTCCACAGGATGGACAAAGAGGAAAATCAAACAATATTTTGTTCATACCTAACAAAATTTTTAGTGCATTTCAAATTTCCCATTTTTAAGGATTTTCTTTTACCCATGGATTTTACCAATCATGTTTTCCCATTTTCATTTTATTGCAAAACATAGGTTTTTGAGTGAAGTTTTAGCACTGTATTCAGCAGAATTTAGGAAGCTAAAATATAAACATTTTACATCGCAAATGACTGTCACACAGTGGTCATGAAATTACGATTTAATACCGAGCGGTCCAGAGCAAAGCTAATTCTCATTGGGATTTATTTCAAAATCACTAAGAATGAGAACCATTCGTTTTTTTTATAACAGCTGTCGCTTTCAGATATGTTCACTGCGTAAAATAAATACATAAAAGTAATGGAAACGTTTTGACTACATTTTTAAGGCATGTTATTACAACGACATTTAAGTATGTATGGACGTTATTTGCCATTTTAGATGAGTTAAGAATAGTTCAGTCGTTCATCATCTAATGGGATATTACAAAATGTAGATGCATTCAGCTACTACAATTTTCATAGGATTTATCAAGATGAAAAATTAACGGTTAGCTACAATAGCTCATCACATGAAGTATTTATGAAATTTATATGGATAGAGTGCAGGGTTGGTGAGACTTTAGTAGAATTTCTTTATTATCTGTGGTGCAAGATATTGACAGGTCGTCGAAGGTTTCAGTTCTTGTGACAATGATTCACACAAATCAGTCACTCAGTCAGTCATACAATTCACCAATCAGGCTGACTGCTGCGAGAAAAAGATGTAAATAAAGTATGTCTTATGGGAATCTAAGTATTCGCCTTTCAAAAAGTTTATTATTAATTGAGTTATAAAGCAATATGCCTAAATAAGTACTAATTAAATATATAACAATAAGAAAGCGTTCATCACATATGAGGAAGGCAGGAGAGCATGCAAATAAAAGAAGAGTGAGCGTGATAAACACCCAAAATATACATTCCATGAACAATTCCATTTGAACAGACAGCCAGACGTCTCCAGTAATGGAGGTTATATGTTTTACTTTCTCCTTTCCGAGGAGGATCCTTCCGGATTCGAGCCAACGGAAACTTTTCCTAATGAAACGATTCATCGTGTTCAGGGAATTCTAGGCGTGTGAGTCTATTTTTAGTTGTTTTGTTTTACCCACTCTTTGACGTCTTATATAATAATCAAAGGGATATTTCGGTAACTTTAAAAAATTGTTAATGAGTGGTATGAATACTCAGTTTCAACCTCTCTTCAAACGTTAACACTGATGAATAATAATCTTAGAAGCAAAGGAAATGAATCACTAGTGGTTCTGTATTATGTGACTCAATTAGGATCACAGTTTAAGGAGAACAGACATGCACCTCGGTTTTCAGCATTCTGGACGTACGCTGAGCCATTAGTCACAACACAAGTGAGCGAATAAAGAACGAACTAGAGAATTACT
>NC_089788.1:46426622-46501622 GCF_040412425.1 Macrobrachium rosenbergii
GTAGTTGTTAATTATAAGAAATGGTTATGAATAGTTACACAAGCCGTAAGTTTAGTAATCTTGCTTGAAAGCCTAGCCTAGTACAATCTTCTGAAAACGAAATTCGCTCTGCAAGCATAGCTTAGTACAGTATGATCTACCTAAAATGATATTCACTGCACAAGCATAGCCTAATACAGTATGATCCATTGAAATTATCTCAGTAAGGAAAGACTATTCTTATTTTTAAATTTCATTTATTTAACAAGAGATGGGATTACTGAGGAGATGAGTTTAGCCTGTGTCATCTAGGCTATCGAAAATGTAACTCGCATTATACACGAGATATGTATGCGATGAAATTATGTTTAAGTGACAAAATTTTAAGGGTCACATCATATAAGAGATCGAATGTTGCATGAGTGTATATGTCATATTTCATTTATTTTACTAATTTTGCCCTGTCATGGAAAGTGTGTTTGTATGAAACACCCTGTGTTTACATCTTTAGTATATATGGCCGTTCTGGATGACGATTGTCCAAAGCAAATTTATATCAGGAGCACTACTAAAACGTAATTGGGCATTTTCTGTTTTACTGGAATTAAAGATTTTTCGTTTCACCTCAAAATATCAAAGAAGCTTTACTTGTATGACTGTGTGGGTTTATGTTTACATCTACATGTGGCTTTTCATTAATGTTAATGTCACCATCTCTTCCTAGTGTATGTATTAGTGCGTGTGTTTCTTAGCCCAGTATCACATTTGCCATTTTTATTGTTTGCTTTGCTTGATTTACTGTACAGTATTTCATTACAAGTTTACTTGACTCTAAGTATGATTATCTCACATATCATAGCAGTACACAAGAGAATATTTTATCACTGTTCTTATTTCGTCTCTAATTAAAAACATTTCAAATGCAAATTTGTAGATGCTGGCAACATGTTGTACTACTTATAACTTCTGTTTTGCCACCAGTCAAAGCTAAGGAGTAGAAAAGTCTGTGTGTGTGTGTTACAGGCTTCAGTGTAGGTGATACCTCACCTGTTGCCCCCACCCCACCTCTCTCTCTCTCTCTCTCTCTCTCTCTCTCTCTCTCTCGATACTGTATCTCTTCTTCATATTTGTCCTTTGCACTTGTTGTATTTCATTACAAGTTACAGTACAGTACTGTACATGTCCTTAAATAAAATCTGGAAAAAATCAAACATGTAAAAACATGGAGCAAAACAAGCTCTAGCAAGCCAGATGTCTACCTAGTCCTCTTTACCTATTCATCACGACATGCCCAACCCTCTCAGCTAGGGAACTGCTCCCCAGCTCCACCCACCTTCCAAAACAACACATTCTGTGATTGATTGCCTCTACACAGCCTTACTGCCCTTCATCTCCCATGGCGCCCAGCCAACCTTGGAAACATTGCAAACCCTCCCCCCGCCCTCCGAAACCCTTTCCCAGTCTGTTTATGAGCAGTGTTATTAATACTTTCCTGAAGCTTCGTAGCATTGCCAACCATAGTAGAGAGATTTTTAAATCTTTAACAAATGTATATACTCGTATATCATATATCCTTGTGGCCTTGGTTCCTGGTCTGTGTGTGTTTGATAATGTTGAGTTCAATAAAATCGAGATATTACTTCATATACAGTACACACACACACACACACACACACACACACACACACACACACATATATATATATATATATATATATATATATATATATATATATATATATATATATATATATATATATATATATATATATATATATATATATATATATATATATATATATATATATATATATATATACATATATATATATATATATATATATATATATATATATATATATATATATATATATATATATATATATATATATATATATATATAAATGGATGTATGTCTGTGTGGATGTACATTGCATGACTCTGAAATGCATTAAGCAATTTCATTTCAAGCCAAATTTGGTATATATATGACTTACTATCTTGAAAAGAATTCCAAAGGGCACCAAAGAGGGTATGGGTGGGAAGGGCTTCCCTGAAATGGGGCTGGTTCTGCCCGTAAACTTAGTAACTAAATAAACTCTATAGGTTTATCATACCTCATTTCAGTATACGTACGATTCACTATCTGGAAAAGGATACTGTGGGGGTAAGACATCACTGGCATTAAAGGGGATGGGGTGGGAAGAGTGTGACATGTAAAAATAACCAAAAACGACAGATATTAGTGTCTAATCCACAGTTTTCAAGGTTGCTGAGATGAATCTTGACACTCCTGATGCCTTTTAAGTCCAAGTCCCCATACAAAGGCAGAGTGAGAAGGGATGAAAAATAAAATGTAAAAAAATGACAGATAACAGCATCAAATCCATAGTTTTTAGGTCACTGAGATGAATAGTGACACTCCCAATGCCATTTAAGTCCAAGTTCAGCCTCGATAGGGATAGGGGGTGAGAAGGGGTGAAATATAAAATGTCAAAAATGCTGGGCAATGTAATTGAAGCAACAATCTTAACAGGAAAAGGAGAGAGTGAGAGGAAGTGAGAGAGAGTAGAGGGGGTGTTATGGAGGAAAAAGAGAGAAAGAGTGAGGAGAGTTGAGGAGAGAGAGTAATCTTGTTTCCAAGATGGTTTGATGCAAAATCAATTAAGTTCTAACTCTGCCTTTAAAATCTGATTTAACCTTTGAGGTATAACCAATAACTTTACATTGTTATCTGGATAAACTGATAAGCAATGCCCTAAGTATTTTAGTATATTTCTTTTGATGTTCTTTTTGGTGGAATCATTGACTTCTTGAATTCCATTTAATTTCATTACTGACTGAAGATTATCTGTCAAGTATGAGAGGGGAACAATTTGTTGGTTTGGGATGACGGATGTTTTTATATTTTTAATTAAATCATCATTCAAATCATGTTCTACTTCACTATAAAGCTTTTGTTTTCTTTCGGAAGCATTTAGTTCTTTATTTTTACTGGTAGATCTGGTGTAATTTCTGTAATAGACCTGTGATACTGAGCTTCTACAGCTACCAGGTCTCTGCGAGTCAGTACCATAATCTTTGCATCCCCGCGATTGATAGTATATTTTCGAAGAGTATCATCCACGTGTAATTGTGTAGCCTTTACTAATTTCTCTCATGACAGTGATCCCTTCACCCTTTTTGTCTTTTCACAGACTATGCAGACTGCTTGAAGTAATGGTCCAGGTGTTGTTACACTCCTTGGTCGTTTAATAGCGGAGCACTCTCCTTCTACATCACTCACTTTTCTTTTCAGTGCGTCTAGATCTTTTTTCATAGTGAAAATACTTCTACATTTTCTGTGGTAGAATATATGAGGAAATTCATTATCACTTAAGCCTGTAGATAAGGCTAAGACAGGTTCATAGTTTCCTATGGTGGCAGCTTTTAGTAAAGTTTGCCAAGACTCATAGCACTTAAAGTTCAACTAGTCTTTCATTCTTATCAATTTTATTCGAACATCTGTGTAAAATACGCTTTTCTTCTTCAGTAACCACAATATTAATATCTGTCATGATTAATATGTATTGAACAACACTCTAGTTTTCACCTGTGGAAGAGAGAAACGAGAAATAGTGAAAACAGAAAGAAACTGAGAAACTAAATTAAAATAAAATGGGTTTTTTTTATTAAATTATTCAAATTAAATGAATTTTTAATCAACTGAAGTCATTATACCATCACTTGGAATAATGATTTGGAATAATGATTCTTAAAAGACAATACAGCTCTTATTACTGTATTATTCGTCAGTTTTGGCCATTTATCAATGACAGATAAGCAGATAAATGGCTTAAAATGCAGAAGAATTCTTTTTCATCCTTTTGACGTCGTCTTGCAATTATTTTAGTAAATGCTCATAAGATATGATTTAGCCAGTAGATATTCAGGGCTATCATACATTTTCCAAACCTATATACTTGAACCTATCTGAAAATCATAGTGAAACTTTGCCCCTAATTTGATACCCATTTTCAAAATTTGAAGTCTGGCTAATGGACTATATGGCTCTTGGCTGGATTTTAAACCGTATACACTACTTCCTTTTCCTAGTCATTTATTTAGTGACTACTTGTTTTATCTGTTAAACAATTTATTCACTCGTTGGTGGTTCTGTGAATATCAAATTCCCTCTTTAAATACTAAAGCATCCTGGTCTAAAGAAAGTTGCCAGACACAGAGGCCATTTATATCTCGATACATTATGCACACAGTAATAATAATAATAATAATAATACTAATAATAATAATAATAATAATAATAATAATAATAATAATACTAATAATAATAATAATAATGTCCACTTGTCTATATGAGCAAATATTAGAAAATATAAACTAAAAACCCACAAACAGGTTCCCGGTGAATTTAATCCCTTTCATTCAAAAGCAAAGACAAAGAAAGAAATCCACGGAAAGCTGTATCCCACAAAAAGAAGACACATTCCTAACCCCTGACACCAGTTCTTCGAATTAATCCCTAAACGACAAACGTCTGTCAAACTGGTAAACAAATAGAATAACTCAAAATTCCTCTTTCTCTGCGAATGGTGATTAGTTCGTATTACGCCACGACTTTTCCTTGCTTTCAATTAATCATTAAACCCTTCCGCTTCCTGTCACAAAACGAAATCACTTCCTCGACCCTTGACAAAGTAAGTCGTTATCCTCAAGTAATCCCGTGCAGTGTGAAGCTTTTCACTTGAATTAATTTCGTCCCCGCAATTATCAACAATAATATCATATTTCTCACTGTCTCCTCAGCATGCACACACACACACACACACACACACACACACACACACACACAAAGAGAGAGAGAGAGTAGAGAGAGAGAGAGAGAGAGAGAGAGAGAGAGAGAGAGAGAGAGAGAAATTAATAAACATCTTTAATGAAACAAGAATTACCATCATATACTGTGTGTGTATGTATATATCTATATACATACATACATACATATATATATATGTATATATACATAATATATATATATATATTTATATATATATATATATATATATATATATATAGGTATATAAATTTATATATATATACACATATATACATATATATACACACATACATTATACATATATATACATATATATATACAAATATATATATATATATATATACTGAGAGAGAGAGAGAGAGAGAGAGAGAGAGAGAGAGAGAGAGAGAGAGAGAGAGAGAATAATTAATAAACACCTTTAATGAAAGACGAATTACCTTGCTGGAGATGAAATTTTCAAGGCATCTCTTCGCTTACATGAAAATATGATTATTACGATAGAAAACAGTCCGGTTCCCAGCTACATTAACGTCCGTAATTACAACTAAAGGAGACCTTCTCGATTCATTCAACTGTGTTACTATAAGCAAATCTGCATTACCATCAACATGCATAAAAACATTATTCAATATTTGTGAAATATTAATCAACCACACTGGTATTTTCGGTGGCTTGACATAAATTAGTCACTGATCGGCTCCCATGCTGACATTCTGGTGAAATACAAAGATTTACTTTCGACTTATTGATCATTTTCAAATCAATTAAACTTTTCTTAACATTTCAGCAAAACGAAATATTAATCCAATAATACTATCATCTACAAATATATCACGCTACCCTTTATTCAGGAGACTGTTTCTCATATATAAATAAAAAAACACACAAATGCCATGTATATATATATATATATATATATATATATATATATATATATATATATATATATATATATATGGATACAGGCTATTTTACAACTTTTTAATAGTGACGTAATTTATATATATATATATATATATATATATATATATATATATATATATATATATATATATATATATATGTGTGTGTGTGTGTGTGTGTGTGTATCACACATTATCACTATAAAATAAGAGATTGGGGTGTAGGTCCTGACTGGTTTCCTTGAGTTTATTTCCAAGCCAATAATGTGTGATAAATGAATCACGTACAAAAGTTATTATAATCATATATATATATATATATATATATATATATGTGTGTGTGTATATATATACATATATATATATATATATATATATATATATATATATATATATTGCATTCTGGTGAAATACAAATTAATCAAACTTTTCTTAACATTTCGGCAAAACGAAATATTAACCAAATAACGCTATCATCTGCAAAACATACCACTTACCTCGTATTCAGGAGCCTGTTTCTCATATATATAAATAGGACAAACACAAACACCATGCATGCATATATATATATATATATATATATATATATATATATATATATATATATATATATGAGAAACAGGCTATTTACAATTTTAATAATGGCGTAATTTATATATATATATATATATATACACATAAATTACGTCACTTATTATATATGTATATATTATATATATACATACATATATATATATATATATAGTATATATATATATATATATATATATATATATATATATCATCACTATTAAAGTTCTAAAATAACCTCTAACTTGGGGAACTTTGAGGTAACCCCAAATATTCACCTCACAGAAAAAGCATATCTCCAATATTTTTTGCTACCACTTCCACAAGTTTCTTAAACTTAAATAATTAATGATTAACAAGCCCTTGGATATTTGAATACTGGGTACGCATTACAACCGATAAAAGAAGATATTTTACTGGGAATTTCAAGATCATAAATTAAACTTGCACCTAAATTGCTAAAATGTACCTACATCCAAGTATATCATTTTCAAAACATCACAATTGTTCTGTTACCATCTTCATACACATCCTCGTTTTACTGAGAGAGAGAGAGAGAGAGAGAGAGAGAGAGAGAGAGAGAGAGAGAGAGAGATATTTCATCCCATAGTGGACTTTCTCGATCCTCTCTCGAAGTATCATGGTCCTTCCACCAACAACGGGATTTTCGGTGGCTGATCTTTCTTTTTTACACTAAGTGCTCAAAACAGTTTGTGCAGCCATGTACACAGGCATGCACACACACACACACACAAACGCACATGCACAGCCACCTCGTTTCCTGGTCGCGATATAGTTCTGCAGTATAACTAGCACAAGTGTCTTGACAAAGCTACGACTCTTACGTGAGAGTATCAGGTCTTGTGGGAATTGGGGGACAGGTACTCAGCAGGCGATTAAACTTATATGACAAATAGTTCTAATCCATTTATGTCTCTTCATGACAACAACATTCTCAACCTACTCCTACCCTTAGACGATTAGTAGTCTTCTCGACATTCAACGGCAAGTGTAAAATTAGTATTATGACAGTCCACAACAAAACGTTAGTGTTCTGCAGCTGTCATGGATGTTTGGTGGTTGGGCAAGGTTCACTTGTTCTTCTGAATGTACAATAAAAAAACATATGATGATGAATGAATATGTACATAAATACATACATACACATTATACAGTATTTATACATATATATAATGTATATTATATATATCATATATATAATATATATATATATATATATATATATAATAATAATGTATATATATATATATATATATATATATATATATATATATATATATATATATATATATATATATATATATATATAATGTTATAATATATTTGTATATCATGTGGCCTTGTAATATATATGTGTTCTGTAATTTTTATATATTTTCTCTTATGTTTGTCATGTGTTGTGTGTAGTAACAATGATTGTTGAAATATCAAATGTCAGATCTTAAAAGTTACTGGTAGAATTTAAAAATACATTTTTGTTGTTAGGGTGATGTTTACACAAGTGGTAGACTGGTGATGTTTGCACAGGTGTCAGGCGTTCAACCAGGGTAACCCCTTTTTGCGAAGGTTCATTTTCTTATCTACTTAAATTGTCATCAAAGGAGATATGGGATGACGGGTTTAGATAATACTGGTAGCCTGTTGTTTGAGCAAGTGTTCAGGCAGGAAATCCCCTGTCATTAAAAGAGATATGTGCTGACAGGTCTACATGATCCTTTTGGCCTTTTTGGCCCAGGGGAAAAATCCCTGTTGTTACCCCTTCAGCCAGGGAAACCCTTTTGTTTGGTATAATCCCCGGGATTTTTCCCCTCCGATTGCATCATATTTAGTGTCACGTTCCAAAATGCCTTAGTGGCAACATAGGTTTCTTTTCAAATTGAATATCAGAACACTGTCATTCCTCACAGAGACCCTGTTGGAGTTGGTTGGGATCTCTCTTTCTCTCTCTTACCCTCTTTCTTCAAAAGAAAGCACAATTTTATTTGTGGTCACTAATAATCATATTCCCTTTTTGAAATCTGACCATGAGAAAAGTGTATTAAAAGTGTATCAGGCGCCTCATAGAAAGTGTGTTTTTGTGAATTTTACAAAGGCTCTCACAAGCTTGTGTAAGGTAAAGTGGATTTTTAATTATTATTACCATGGTATAATAAGATATATTAGGGAGATTTTGCCTTAGTGAAATTACTGCTGATCAATCTTTTGTGCATTTTTTGTGTGTTCTTGTGTTGATAAATCTTTTGTAAATTTTTTTTGTGTTCTTGTGTTGATAAATCTTTTGTGCATTTCTGTGTGTTCTTGTGTTTGCAATTTCTTAATTTTGCCCAATTTTTATGTTGGAGATTTATCATTTATTCACTTAGCGTTTTATACATTTTGATACTTTACACAGTATATTTGATTTGATTTTCATTTATTAAGATTTTTCAAATTTGAGTAATTTCTTGATAGTTTAAATTTGCTGGTTAACACAATTTTGATAAAATAGAGTTTTGTGGATTAATTTGCTTAAGAATTAATAAATCCTTAAAGTTGTTTTCAAGTAATGGTAAATTTTTCAGATTGTGAATTCTAATTATAAATTTTGAAGTTAATAATTTTTCGTATTTAAAATTTTTAAACACAGTGTTTTATTTCTTGACCACCAGTGAATAGGATTAATTGTGTGTTCATAAGGCAAAGTGATAAACAGGTTTTGTTCCCTTGAGTTTTGCGAAAGTGAATTAAGACCCGGGAAACAATTATAGTTGTTTGATGGAGTGATACCCTTTTTCTCTAGTATATTTCTTGTTTAACTGTTAATACCTAACACAAATCTTGATAAACTTAGTTTAATTTTTCAAGTGATAAATAAGTTTTAAGGGATCAACGTTACCGTTAGAATGCTCAGTCATAATTTTATTGTTATGAGAGTTCAGGTATCTGGCTGAAGTGAGGTAAATTTTTGGATTTTGTGACTAGCTGTTTAATAACCAGGTACTTGGTACAATTCATGACAATATATATATATATATATATATATATATATATATATATATATATATATATATTTATATATATGTATATTATAGATACATATATATATAATATATATATACATATATATATATATACATATATAATATATATATATATATATATATATATATATATATATATATATGTATATATATATATATATAACTTGAAATGCCTATACACAAATTATTCTTATGAAATTTTCATATACTTTTATATTTCTCCATGTGGTTTCCTTTGTCATAAATGTCAACGTCGACAGAAATGTAACAATATCCCAGAAATATCTAAAAACACGCTTTCCTGTCGTTGTCAATATCTAAAGTAGGAAAAGCGTACCAGAAAATAGAAAACAATACCAACAAATTAATTATTCTATAAATGTATTCATTCTAGACAGTAACTGTGAAACATATGTCCTCTGAGAACATACGCATAGCATTTTCACATGTTAAGTCACCAATAACCCACTGAAATGGAATTAACTTTAATTTGGGAGCAATTTAGACTTACGTTTTGTAAAATTAGTAACTATCTTACATATATAATTTGAAAGGTTAATTTCAATCTAGGTAGAGTACTTCAGTTCAATAAAAGGACATATATCGAAACCGAATTCAAGTCTTATCTGTCAAACTTCCAACTTAAATAAATTTTTCACCAATCAATCGTTTTCCATTCTCTCCTTTTGACCAAACCACCTCAAACAGCTACAAACCAGTTTTTGCACCCACGTGAAACCATCTCACCAAGCGTTACACCTACTTCTAAAATTCTCATTATTTCATTAAATCTGAAATTGAACATTTTCTGCCTTTTTCAATGATACTAACTAAACATTCACATTTTGTTTTCATTACAGACGAGTTTGCTCAACAATCCACACTTTCTTACATTGTCACTCGTTGCTGCACATGAGAATTGACTAACTTCCTTTCTTCACCTCGATTTCATTCTAGTATCATCCACTAAATCCAATTCCACAAAGTACAGGTGCCATACTAAAAAATTCTTCCTTTAGAACCGTTGGTTGTGGAGACGATGTTCTTATTCATATTTTGAGTATTTAAATACCTTTTTACCTTCGGAATGAATTAATGAATAAAATATAGAATTTAGGCCAAAGGCCTAAAACGTCATTCAGTGCTGAAAAGGAAATTGAGAGTGGAAAGGCTTGAAAGGTGCAACAGGAGGAAAACCTTGCAGCTGCACTATGAAACAAGCGTTAGGAGAGGGTGGGATAGCAAGAGGAAGAGAAAGAGTATGAATGGAGGTACAGTAAAAAGAATTAAAGGGATTGTAGCTAGGGGCCGAAGGGACGATGCATAGAACCTTAAATAATGCCTACAGTGCACCGCGTGAGGTGCACTGATGGCATAACCCCCCCCCCACGGGATTTTTCCTTCGGGTTTACTTGTATATATAATTCATACCCGACAAATGTTTCTTCATCCCGAGCAATTTTGACAAGACTGTAATAAAAATTAGCTTAAAATGCAAAACTACAGTATATTTACACGTTGCAGGCATTTTAGCAAACTACAAAGTGAATGGTAGATGCCTATTGGTCGTTTTGACTGTCGATTCAGTCGCATACCAAGTAAGTTATATATCCTCTCTTCTATAAGTATGAGCTTGGGGGTAGGGTGAGGGAAGCATGGCTGGGTTTTGCCATAGTTCTATATACGTCACCCATTTACATCTGTTGATGGACCCGACTGCCACCACTATTTGTAGAAGGCAGAAGTGGTATCCCCCATCAGCATCAGGAGTGAGCGCTTTTGATTATAAGCACCTACTGTACATGATGACAAATAGCGCCTTAGTTGCGGTGACCTTAGTAAACGCCTCGGCTTGGTGGTGGTTGTGTGTCATGTCTAAAGGCCGCCACTATCGCTAAGTTATACCTTGCAGTTATGCCTTCACAGTCAGCCTGTGCAGGCAAAACTGAACGTTAGTGGGTTCAGTTTTGCCTGCATAGGCTGACTGTGCAGGCATAATTGCGCAGGTATAACCAAACGTTAGTGGCGGCCTTAAGGTAGCAATAACTGAGGTTGTGACATGCACCTTCAGTAAATCAGAATTTATATATTACATTGGTGAAGAGAGGCTCTGTTCTTAACCAGGGCGATCACTAGATCCATGTGGTAGTAGATCTGTAAGGATGTTCGATTATCTGTGTCAATTTGTGCTTTGCTGTTTTGCAGTTAAGGATGATATTTTCTTCATGCTCGGGCCATCCAGGATTCTTGCATATTGATCAAGCTTACAGATACAGCTTTCCCCAAGGTTACTGCTGTATCCCTCATTCCTGAAAAGCCCTCGGACACCATTTAGCTCTGAATGTGCAATGTTCTTTTCACTTAGATGGTGACAACAATGCATATCCAGGTAGAAATATCAAATGGAGTACATGAAAAACCTCTCCTTGTTCCTGAGAACAGCTGAATGAATATTAAGAGATATTAAAAATATAAGAAAGTATTTTCTGCAAATACGGCCACTGACTTTCACAAAAAAAAAAAAAAATAAATTGTCAAGAGTCCTAACAGTATAAATTGACATGGCTCTACATAAAACCTCGGGAGGTTGTTACCATCTTCCAAGAACGACTCCAGGAAGCCCAAAAACAACGATGAGTAGTGATGGCTAAAGGGCTCCACAGACGTTACGACCGGAGGATCAGGTTCCGTTCAAACTCCGGCATCCGCGTTGCCCATAGATGTTCGGATTCACTTCAATTTGCCGAAACCTGATCGAGGGAAGACGTATCCGCTCCGCTCAGTGATGACGCTATAGACTGCGCTCTTGCAGCAGAAATGGGAAAACCCCAGAGAAAAAGGAGAACCTTGATGAAACTAATGTTGAAGAAGAGAAATGAATGATCTCACGTTTGTTTTTATAATGAATTAAAACTTTACCCTGGTGACTGGTTTAATTACCGGAGAATGGAAGACCAGACCGACATGGAATTATTATATATGGTCTCTTCTATTATGTAGAAATAAATACACACTTGTATGAGACAACCAGTATCACTGTACGAGAGGTTGCTGGCCACACTTCGCTTTGGCGCCACTAGTCGTTCCTTGGGGCATATAATCCCAGAGACATACAAAACAATATTCAAGTTATGCAACGTGAGGAGTTTACAAAGGTAAAAAATAACTATGTTGCATACACAGCATCCTGCATAGTCTAGTAGTATATAGTCAAGTATACAGTAGGTCCATGACCCGTTCAAGCAGAATAGGCCCTTAAACCTACTTTTCTGTAGCCAAGTAAGAGTAAAATTTTCAACTTTTTTGTACACAAAATTTTTTATTTATACAAGGAAAACTGAAATATTATTGAAAATATCACAAACTTTTATTTTTAGTAAGGAAAATAAGAATGTAATATAAAATAGTACTAATACATACATACATACATACATCATACATACACATGCAGAAAGAGTATATAGCATATATATATATATATATATATATATATATATATATATATATATATATATATATATGTAATTGAAACATATAATATATATATATATATATATATATATATATATATATATATATATATATATATAGTGGGTTTAATGCCTATTCTGCTTTAACGGATCATAGACCTACTGTATACTAGACTATATACCACTAGACTATGCAGGATGCTGTGTATGCAACATAGTTACTTTTTACCTTTGTAAACTCGTGTTGCATAACTTGAATAATTGCTTTACATGTCTCTGGGATTATATGCCCCAAGGAACGACTTGTGGCGCGGAAGCGAAGTGTGGCCAGCAACCTCTCGTACAGTGATACTGGTTGTCTCCATACAAGTGTGTTTTTATTTCTATAAGAGGGAGACCACATATACACCGCATGTAGGTCTGCTCTGTCGATTCTTCTGGTAATTAAACTTATATATATATATATATATATATATATATATGTGTGTGTGTGTGTGTGTGTGTGTGTGTGTGTGTGTGTGTGTGTGTGGGGTTGGAGAAGAGAAATGAATGATCTCACACTTATTTATTAAATAAATGAATTGAAACTTTACCCTGGTGACTGGTTTAATTACCGAAGAATCGACGAGCAGACCTACATGGAATTATTATATGTGGTCTCCCCTCTTCTAGAAATAAAAAACACACTTGTATGAGACAACCAGTATCACTGTACGAGAGGTTGCTGGCCACACTTCGCTTCCGCGCCACAAGTCGTTCCTTGGGGCATATAATCCCAGAGACATGTAAAGCAGTTATTCAAGTTATGCAACACGAGTTTACAAAGGTAAAAAGTAACTATGTTGCATACACAGCATCCTGCATAGTCTAGTGGTTTATAGTCTAGTATACAGTAGGTCTATGATCCGTTAAAACAGAATAGGCCATTAAACCCACTATATATATATATATATATATATATATATATATATATATATATATATATATATATATATATATATACATATATATATATACTGTATATATATATATATATAGCATCGACTCTCTGTATTTTCAAACTAATTTGTCATAAGTCTCATTTCGCTTTCCTACGACGTTCAATATACTCCTCCAAGAACTCATCTGCCAACGTAGCTGCCATGTTATCCTTTCAGCTTCTAGTTGAAACTGAAGTATATCTTGAGATCACGCCATAGACAGGGAGGCCTCGGGCCACCTGAACTAAAACGTAAGCCACGAACTGGCAACGGCAGGTTGCAAGCTGGTCGGAGAGGCTGACGGACTCCGCCCACTTTTGGTCGGAGGAGAACACCATAGACAGTGAGGTTTACTTCCGGTTCAGACGACCTGATCCGGCGATCGTAACGTCTATGGGGCCCTTACGAAGGAAACCACATAGGAGGCCTTGAGGGAAAAGCTGAACGTAAAAGCCTTGTAACAAGCAGACAATTCCAGCAAGGTATGACTGACAACACTGTTGTACTTCAATTACACAGTTCTACCGGAAGAATCTCATATGGTTAAATACAATTTTTTTTTCTTTAATTCATTTTTAAATCTTGATTCAAGTGATCTATGCTTTACCCTTGCCTTTTACTAATATCCTTAGTATTCCTTTTCTTGTAGATTATCTTATCCTCTTCAGTGTCTCTTCCCATTTCTTGTTCGCTTCCTTCTTTCTTTTTGTTCCATACTGTATTTTCTTGTTAAACCACGTGTCTTCATTTTCCCCACTGCTTCCTCCTAAGATGTCTTTACCATGTCTTAACACGATTTCCACCGCTGGTTCCACCATTCACTGATGTCGTTCCAGAGAAAAGTACCATCAATGAATAGTGGGAGCAGAAATATATTTATAGGCTATACATTATATATATATATATATATATATATATATATATATAACATTTGTAAAATGTTCATTTTTCATCAGTCATCATCATCATCATCATTATCAAGGCTCAACATCTTCAACCAAATTCTCTACAGGGCCCCATATTCAAGTTTGGCACCCTTTAGAATTCCGTGATTTCAAAGTAGACAAATAAAAATATCACAAATTCTATAAAAAAAATAAATTTAACATACAATTCAGATCAAGACGAGATATAACCAGATTTTGGAATAGAATCAGGATGTTAAGTGCAAAGTTCACTTAGAAGTTTAAACAAGAAATAGAAAAATAAAAGAAGGAAAACAGTGCAGTGGGATATCACTAATATCAAACTTTAAAGTTTACAGAAAAGATTCGTCCTTAGAATAATTCTTCAATAATCGAGTGTTCACAAATTACCGACATTTACGAATATCAATTTGTATTAAGCCATCCATTTTTTTTCTCTTTCGCACCCACTGGATAACTTCAAAAGCCATAAAAAGTGAGTATGAAAAGAGGAATATTTTCTTTGCAAGTGCAAAAAACTGAAAAAAAGACTGACGAACTCGAACTTCAAGAAAAACAATTTCTAAAAACAATCGGAAAACGTTAAGAGAATTGTCAGAATCATTAAAACATTATACAACTGTTCTGCAGAATGAGAAAAATAAGGCTATAATTGTCCGTCAGAATCATTAAAACACTATACAACTGGTTTGCAAAATGAGAAAAATAAGGCTATAATTGTCCTTCACTCATTTTTAAAAATGTAATTCACCAACAATTTCCTAAAAAATTTACACGGCGTGGTCAGATCCAACTAAATAAAGAAAAAATGCTAATCAAATGTGAAGTCATTTATCTCTTGTCCCAGTGGTTAGTGAGATACATTAATAACATCGCACTCTTTTGAAATACAGTAATGTCCAAGCAAAGCACTTAGATTCACTAATAAATTAAGCCACTGTTGTTGGAATTAGCACCGTGAATTATTACAAATTTGTTAGCACAATTTCCCCATCTCCCAAAATATTTCATTTTATATTTACGTCAGTTGTATGCTATATACAGATTTATAAGCCAAGACAGCACCCAAACTATACACTCATTTGAATAAATTCGTAGGCCTAATACTGATGAGACAAAAAAATATATATTTTCACCAGAGATAAGAGAATGAATTCAAACACATTAAGAAATAAGCAAAAACACGACGCCCTCATATTGATGAGATAAAAAAAAATAAATTCTCCTTAGAGATAACAGAATGAATTAAAATATTAGAGACAATAAGTAGAAACACGAGTTAATCATTTACTGGCTTGTAAAACCGGCCTGCCAAGCGCTTCTCCCACCTCTGAAAGAGTTTGCTTATAAGTCAGCAAATGCGTCAGCAATGCTCCCTCCCTGTTTGTCTATCTCCCGACAGCGAGTTATCAGCCCTGCAATTACCTTGTTGAGCGTGTCGTCTCCGCGGACTCATAAATCTGAAAGGGGGTGGGGAGAGAGAAAAAAAAAACCGCTAACTGCAACAACGAACGATAAGGAAGCCATTTCACCGAGAGCCCAACTAATGAAGAAACCGCCAGCGTTAACTGAATGAAGAAAGCTAAAAACGAGGAGAGAACCAAGGCGAGGAACCTGGCCCTAATATCATGCCTAAAACAGGCCCATTCCGGCAGAGATAGAAGGGCCAACTTACTCCATTAGCATCGTTATTTTCCTCAGTTAAACGGAGTCCCAATTACTCGAGGGGCCGCTTCCATCTTCGGTTTAATGTTTATGAAAAGTGTCGGGGGAAGGTTATAGCAGCCTGCCACAATCGCCATTCCTCATGACTCCGATGGCGAGAGTAAGAAAGAACGCAGGATTCCCTTTATGATTTGCGCTATCGACTGATGTTACTGTATAATGCTGTACCTGAAATTAAAGCATTTAGAAAAGTACACGAACGCGATATATATATATATATATATATATATATATATATATATATATATATATATATATATATATATATATATATGCATACATGTATGTGCATAATATATTTACACATGCATCATACATAATATATATACATATGCATATACAGTACACAGTATATATAAGGTTATTTTTTATACATTTCACTTAATCGACTTTGATAGTAAAATATTCATTTAGTTATCAATAATGACTGACTTATACTTACTTTTATGGATGTTCTTTACACAACAATTTCATGATTACTGTGACTGGTTCCCGATAACCTTAACTACACAAACGAACATAACCGTTTACAAAGCGGTTCGTATTGCTCACAAAGCCAAAGCTTAATTTATATTAGTTTTTAGTTTAATTCAAAACAAAATGAGCGCAGCCGTTTTTGGGAGTGCATAGCTCACCCTATCATGAATTCTCGCATCTTTTATAGTAAAATCTGTGTGAAATCGCAGTAAACGATACTGCGATTTCACACAGATTTTACATGTTCTTGGATTAAATATATTTCTAGGTCATTCTCCAACTCTGGAAGTTGTAAAACGCTTTCCTCCTCTTCGCTGTTACAACTATATGACGTTATGCAAATTCATTTTGACATCTGCTGTCATTAAATAAGGTGCAGCATCATAAGGTTTGAAATTTAGTTGGTCACACTCAACTTGACCAACTCTCATTCCAGCTCAAGGAAGAGTCACTAAAACTGAGGGGAACTGTTCCTGAATGGAATGGGATAGAACACAGAATTTAGGCCAAAGGCCTAGCGCTGGGACCTATGAGGTCATTCAGCGCTGAAACGGAAACTGAGAGTAGAAAGTTCTGACAGGTGTAACAGGAGAAAAACCTCGCAGTTGCACCATGAAACAATTGTCAGGAGAGTGTGGATAGCAAGATGGAAGAAAGAGAATGAATGGAGGTACAGTAAAAGAAATGAAAGGGGCTGCGCAAGGGCCGAGGGAACGCTGCAAAAACCTTAAGTAATGCCTACAGTACAACGCGTGAGGTGCACTGACTGCACTACCCCTCTACGGGGGAAACTGTTCCTGAAAACATTCCATATACTAGTTGCTGAGAACTATTCCCAAACTACATAAACTAGTGTATACCATAACCCAAGTCTCCAAAAACTAAAAAAAAAAAAAAAAAAAGAGAAAATACTAAAAAACAACGAGCACACAATATCCAATTAGACTAGGTCTTAGAGGCCTTCCAGAGGATCCAAATTTTTATATGCTCTAAGGCACATGCTTTGTCAGACAGTTTCGGATGCAGAGTCGATAGCCTCTCTGTCTTTATAGTTTTCCGGTAAATTCTCACAACATTTTTACAGGGAAGCTGAATTTATATTCAACTACAGAAGGATGGAAGTTATTGAGTTTATTTTCATCTCAAATTTAAATTTGGCAAATTTCTAAAGGCCAGAATTAATGGGCCTACTCAGCTTCAGGGTTCTTAGTCTGCAGGTTTATTATCGTGGTGGGAAACCTTTCATGTACCATAAATCCAGTTTTCCTGTACGAACAGACAGATGAAGTAACCCCTGAAAAATTTATAAATAAATAAAAAAATAAATATAATACACACATATATAGCTATGACTGTTAGAATGTATCATTACTTTTTATAACTGGTGGGAATGTGTATGGTAGGATTCAGACTAAGAAATTTTCAAAGATAACAGAAATAGTGATAAGGAAAGAACAGAGTGGCTTTAGGCTGGAAAGGCGATAGCACTTGGTGGAAAACAAAGTGGGATTAGCAGCGCCCCTCTCCCCAAAATATATAAATAAATATATAAATATAAATATATATATAAATATACATATACATGTAGGTATATATATATATATATATATATATATATATATATATATATATATATATATATATATATATATATAAGAGAGAGAGAGAGAGAGAGAGAGAGAGAGAGAGAGAGAGAGAGAGAGAGAGAGAGGCATGACTGTTGAATTTATCATTACCCTTTATACATAGGAATGTGTATGGTAGAATTTTGACTAAGAAATTTCTAAAGATAACAGAAATGGTGTTAAGGAAAGAGTAAACGCGTGGAATAGTGAGAGTATTTTGAAAAGGAAGAGATACACGTGCCACACATAGACAATGGAAAAGCTTATAAAAGAACTGACAGAAAAACAATCTTGAAGAGCACTGAGGTGTGGGTTCTAAAGATGGAGGCCAAATATGTTAGAATATTATCAATGTTAAAGTGGCTGGTTTGTGATAAATGTGTTATCCCACCAGGGGTGCTCAAAATCCTCCTGGATGGAATGATGTCAAGTGAGAAGTCATAGAGAATATTACACTCAGATGAAAAGTTGTGCGATACGGAAATATGCAGTGAATGGAGTGCAGAAGGAGTTGATGCTTCCCCATTATATGGTACCTGCTGAAGATAGAAGAAAATTGAAGAGACTAGTAAAGAATAGAAGAAAATTGAAGAGACTAGTAAAGAATAGAAGAAAATTGAAGAGACTAGTAAAGAAGTCTGAAAGTTATTTGAAGAAGATAAAGATGAGAATCTATGTGAGCAAGAGTAAGGTAATGGATACCAAGATGGAGCAATGAATGTTAATATGGATGGCGGAAAAATGGGAGCATATAATATGTCGTTATAAGAACCAATCATAAAGAGAAAAAGAAAAGCCTACCAAATGTTGACACCAAGGAGGAATATAAGTGGATATTAAATCTAGAAAACAACAAAACTGATTGTGGTATCAAAATCCCAGGCACTTAAAATGGGCTGAAATTGACACTCATTCTGAAGTTACTCAGTAATTATGTAAGTGTGCCTGACGTCGATTAATTACTCTTACATAACGTTATCCTTGTTGATCCCTTTAATATCACTTTAGTAGACCTGTACAAAAATGTAAAGAATATATATATATATATATATATATATATATATATATATATAATATATATATATATATATATATACCAATCATTAAAGAACCAAAAAGAGAAAAAAAAAGCCACCAAAATGTGACACCAGAGGAATATAAGTGAATATTAAAATCAAAACAACAAACTGATTATTGGTATCATCTTTACTAGCATTACAACACATTTCTTTTACTTGTGAGACGGAACAGGATAATAAGTTGTCATTTTTAGATGTACAGGTATACAGAAATGTGGCAAATTTGAGACCTCTGTTTACAGGAAAAGTACTTTTACTGGCTTGGGATTGAATTACCTCAGTTTTCGCCAAAGTTGTATAAGATGAACTCAATACGCACTTTGATTAATAGAGCCTACAATGTTTTGTTGTTTTTAATTTATTTCATCAAGATATGGTTTTCCTCCAGGGTATTTTTCTGAAAACTCATATCCCATTTTTGTATTTTACAAAGTTCTGAAAAATTTTAAATGAAAAGTTTTGTCCCAGACCGGTGTACAGTACTGCTAGTAAAGATGTAAAGTACATTAAATTGCCTTACCTTGGTCATAGTAGCTATATGGTCCGAAAAAGTTACAAAAATACTTAAGCATTGTTTCCCTCAAATCAGTTTCGGTTTGTTTTCTGTAATCCTTTTACAATAAAATCACTTTTGAGAGAAGCCTACTCTGCCTGTGGACCTTAATTCCTGTGTCGTTTACTTGTTCACTTGTTCGCAGTGTGGTCTGCGATACGTGGGATCTAGTTCCGCTGGCTCAGACACAGAATTTTGGAACACAGAGGTCTTTCTACTAGAACTAGGTTTCCCCTTTCCAAACCACCCTTTTCTGCCATTAGAGAACACAGTTTAACACAGGACCATCCTTTCACTGACCTGGATTTTCGGGTACTGTCTTTTTGTTCAAATAGACTGGACCTTTTAATTTCAAGTCGCTGACTATTAAAAAAGATGAAGCCGGAATTGAACAACAACTCGTCTGGTATTCAACTAGCTATCGTGTAATTTCATAGTAGGTACTCAATTAGGTCGTTAAATATTTTACTTTGTGAGTGGTAGTTTGTTTTTACATTTCACTTTATTTTTATTTTCATATTTTTATGTTTGTGTTTTAATTTTTCGTTATTTTACGTCTCACCCTTTTAGTTTGTATTTACTTGTTCATTTTATATTTTGGTTAGTATTTTTGCTGAAGATTTATTATGACAATTCATTTTATTGTAATTTTTTTGATTCTCATCCTTCTCAGTTTTTCAGCCTGATGATGAGGTTTTATACCTCAGCTTGTACAATAAAGAATGTTCTTCCTGGTCTTGGCAATATTATTTATCATTAAGCTAAGATTTCAAGTAGCCATTTAATTACCAAGAGACTATATATATATATATATATATATATATATATATATATATATATATATATATATATATATATATATGTGTGTGTGTGTGTGTGTGTGTGTGTGTGTGTGTGTGTGTGTGTGCGAACTAAAAATTCTGGGCAAAATACACGAATGTCCATGAACATGCCTCTGTGGCGAAAAAACGTAAACGTTTTCTTAACGGCACTCGAAACTTCAATTAACAAAATAATGAACTGCCAGAAACCGATTATCAAACGGAAGAAATTCTTTTTTCTTTTTATTTCTAATGAAAATGCATCCCTGAAATTTCAAAGAGTTCGACGGACTTATTCATTCAGTGTATTCGAAATATAATGTATTGTATGTAGGATAAATCTGTTTATTTGTACATACATATACCTGTCATTTTCAGATGTATTTATTATAGCTATATAGCCCATCCTATATATATATAGTGGGCAATCGTTTTATTGCTTATATAATATATATATATAGAATATACTGTATATGAAATTTTTATCACACCGTGATCTATACAATCATGAAGCTACAAATGTTGTTTAATGTCAAATTCACACTACTTTGGAATATCCCCGATGGGGAATTATCACCGAAGGAAGAATTTACAAGTGATGAATGGATCAGCATTGCCGGGTCTCGATCCCTCGACACATTTACCTTCCAACAACTCCAGGCGACGGTCTGCCCACAGAGCCATCAAGAAAGGTAAAAGTTAATACCGAATCTTGTACTTGTTTACCCGTCGAGAGGCAGGGAAATTATACTTAGCTCGGCATTAAACCACCTCACCATGACAGCTCATTGGTACGTTTGGAACGCAGCTCTTATTATGTTTTCATCACACCTGATTTATATACATATATATCTATATATGTCATATATATGTATATACAATATATAATATATATTCTAATCTAATTGGCTTACACTGAAATCACAAATAAACTGCATCATATATCCAATATATAAAAGATGAGTGCTCTTTCATAAATACATTCACTATAAAGAGCCATGGAAGAGAGAGAGAGAGAAGAGAGAGAGAGAATGATGTTAGAGAGAGAGAACGGACTGGTTACTTTACCATATGTGTTTTTATTAATGCCTACGCAATAACCTCAACTTCTCAGCTTCCACATTTTTGGGACATGCATATCAGTGCAAGTCTATATCCAGTGGGAGATAAACTGGAAGCCTTTACCTTCCGAGGTAGGATTGAAGCTCAACCAGGCCATGTGTCTATTAAAATAATGCTAATTAGTATATACAGGCGTACATCAGCCGATTTTACACACAAAAAGCAAGCACACTATATATATATATATATATATATATATATATATATATATATATATATATATATATATATATATGTTTGTGTGTGCATAAATAAATACTATTAAAATATATATGTGTATATAAATACACACATACAATAAATGTGCATACAAACTAACATTTACATACATGCACACAGCTAAGTAACCAATTGGTTCTTAGCCACGTAAATAAGTCTAATCCTTCGGGCCAGCCCTAGGAGAGATGTTAATCAGCTCTGTGGTCTGGTAAAACTTGAAATACTTTTTTTGCACACATACATCATACATACATATATATATTGGATATATCATATATTTGTGTGTGTGTGTGTGTTAATTTACATGCACTACCATGCATTCAATCTTATCTACTCTGGCAACAGAATTTATTTGACCTTAGGTCAAAACAGGTGCAAAAAAAAAACTCTCTGACCTAAACCATGAAACGAAACTATCACCTGCCCTCAAATGCACAATCTGCAATAGCAGAACTAAAGCACACCTCGTCTATCAACATGATCACCGTATAATACCGGCCCTTCTCCCGTGAGGAGATATCGATGTAAAATATAGACATAATGGCTCCTTTAATTTCCGACAGATAGCGCTGGCTAGCTAGTATTCGGAATGTGTTTACGCAACCCTCTCCCGTATCCCATCAAAGTTATAGCCTTACATAACTCATATCGCGTTAGCTTCCCGTATCTTCCCTGCTCCCTATAAAATAATGATCGTACGTGTATAAATACATACACCTGATCTCCTGCCACACTCATGCCTTTCTCTTTAAGTATTCTTTGTATGTATGTATGTATGTATGTATGTATGTATGTATGTATGTATGTATGTAATGTATGTATGTTTAGATAGTCAAAATTATCAATAAAGTGACATTAAAGTAAGAAAAAGGATTGGGAAAAATAGGAACTTTATCTTCTCCTATATTGTCTTTCTCTCAAATATTCTTTGAATAGTAAGTAAAAGTAAGTAAGTGACAAGTACCTAAGTAAGTAAGTAAAAAGCAAGTAAGTAAAAGATGTCTTTCTCTCCAAATATTCTTTGTATGATACTTAGATAGTAGTAAGTGTCTTAAAGTATGAATGTATGAATGTATGTATGTATGTATTATGTATGTATGTATGTATGTATGTATGTATGCAGATTGAAATTATCAGTAAAGTGACTTCATACTCAACAAAAATGACAAGGAAAAACATATAAAGTTGAATTCTACCTACTCTCACAGATGAACTATTGCTCATTTTAATCAATACGTTTTTTTATCTGTCTACGTATTTTTAATCAATTCTGGAGTATTAAACCCGTTTACCTAGTTTACTAATTATAGCTTTAATATTTTATTTACCTACGTATTTAAATCAGTTCTGAATTATTAAATCAGTTACTCATTTTACTCATATGTTTTTAACACTATCTACGCATTTTAATCGATTCTGGAGTATTAAACCAATAACTCATTTTACTAATTATGTTTTTAATATTTTATCAATCTACGTGTTTAAATCAGTTCTGGAGTATTGAATCAATTACTCATTTTACTCATCATGGTTGCCTAGCATTCTATCTGTCTAGGGACCATATTTAATCAAACTCTGAGCATTAAACACAATGACAAATGCACACACACACACAGGCACAAAATATAAATATACAAATGACAGGTGGAGGTGAGAAAGTGAACAACGAAGGCAGCCAGGTGTGCTGAAGAACAGGAAGAGGCTACGAAAGTCAAAGTGGAAATTTATGAAAGGATTGTTGAGCTTTCTCCACATTTCTTTATGAAATGGAGTGTGGATGTTAAATACAATGAAAAAAAAAGGTTGAAGTTGTGGAGATGAAATGTGAAGAATATAAGCAGTGCAAGAATAACCGACAGTGAAAAACATGGATATACAACTCAGTGGCAAATAGGTTAGTTTAGGTGAATGGATGAATCGGTGTTTTTGAGATGGTTACGATCATGTGGAAAGAATGGATTAAGTATCTGGGTAGAGGGACTGAATATGTATTGAAAGGAGAATTAATTTTAGGACTTATCGAAAATGTGTTCAAGATAAAGGTGAATGGAGGTTTTGAAACTGATATTTTACAATTCAGCAGTTAAAGTATGAATCAATGCTATGCCAGTCTTGCTTTACTGAAAATGTTTTTTAGTTACTTTAGAGAGAAGAGAGATCACTGGAATTAGAGATTTTAATGCAATCACTCACACGGATCAGTATCAACAACTACTACAGTAAACATTCCCTTTTCTCCTTCCAAGGTCATGCACAAGACCAACTCCACCACCGAATCGTTTGTTTAAATACTCTGGATGATTTAGAGAAAACAGAACAGAATAGAATAAATGAAGGAACTGCCACGTCATCAATAGTTAAAAGAACCGTAAATTCAAAAGTAATTTATTCAATTACTCCTACTAGTACAATCTTCTGAAAACAGATTTAAAAACATTTTAACTCTTAACACGTTAGCTTGATGATTCAGGCCTACAGCCTCACCCAAATGAGCAACAGCATGCATCAACATAAATTGTCGCATAACAATAAGCACACACACATGTTTATGTCATTTATTTAACAGAGGTGAATGAGGAGAGAGCATACGTGTCATTAGCTATCGAAATGTTACCATTATACATGGTATGTAAACAATGACATCTACCAACCTGTTGACCAGTTCTAACCAGGTCAGCCATCATGGCCAGTCATAACCAGCCAGTCAATATTCATATTTAATTTATTTTAACTAATTAAGCACCTGACCAATTTTATTTAGTCACTGCGCCTTAACCAGTCTTGACCAGCTTTCTATATTGGCCGTTTGGACAACGACTTTACACCTGACCTTGGACGGTCTCGATCAGTAATCATCAGCCCCTATTATCTGCTAGTTTTCAGTCCCTGGAATTAAAGAGCAGTCCTTTCACCTCATCCTCAATGACCCCTCTTAACCATCCCTATCCCCTGGTTTATGTTTAATCTACACTACCTTTCATTCAGTTCTTTACCATCTTTGTCCCTAGTGACTTATATCAGCGCCCCTCACCTTTGACCAGTATCATCAGTCCCTACTCCTTAACCAGTCCCAACCAGTCCTTTGCCACTGACAAAATATACAGGCGCCCCTATTGATAAGTCTCACATATCATCTGACTAGAGAATATTCCATCTCTGTCCTTAGGACAGCCATTAAAAACATTTCAAGGAGCTTTGCCAGATAATGAAGAAAAGACCTCAGGATGTAGGTACTTATAATTACGAGGTCCCCAGGGGAGGATCGCTCCTTTGTAGTAAATGCCACTCAGCCGATATCAGGGCATCTTATAAGGAGCTATATTACATCCTAAATATACCGCCATCATTCCGAATCTAGGGCTCACCGCCACCGTCATCAGGAAAAGCGCTGAAAATGAGGTCATGATGAATGTCGACGAATTTGTAACAAAGGTACTTGGTGATGATGATGATGATGAACAGGAAAATAATAATGATTATGATGATTGTAATGATGAAAAAACGGCAAACATGACGACAAAAAGCAAAACAAGGCTGATTATGATGATGATTACCTAGCAACCTCATCAATAATGATGATGACAACTAATAACAATAAAAATTACTATTAAAACACGGCATAACAACACGGTGATGAATAGCAAAAACAATGCCACAAACTGGCGACGTCGGTAACAGTCTATAAGCCATCACCATGACCATTTTTTGAACTGCTGCACGGTTCACATTTCCACCCATATTTACAGTGGCTATTTTCCAGTGCCTTAGTAAGACACAAAAGAGCCATTCTGTTTATGAGCAGTGTATATATATATATATATATATATATATATATATATATATATATATATATTTATATATATATATATAAATATATATATATATATATAATATATTTGTACTTGGTTAAACACATACATGTGTGTTATGATACGTGTATGTGTGTGGGGGGGAGAAAAAACTGTATGGGAGTAGTACGATCCAAAATTAAAAAAAAATTGAAAGGTTCTGAAAGTCGGAATCTCTGCCTGGCTAGGTTTGGAGAATATGAAAATGTGTTTTATTCGGTGATTTATATATAATAATAATATAGATGATAAAGATCTGTCGCTGCTGGTGGAGAAAGTCTCATTGAAATGTATTTGAAAATGCATTGGTTTCATTTCAAGGATATTTGGCAAAAGAAATGACGACTATCGTATAAAAAGACTACGTGCTGGCACATAAGACGGACGAGCAAATTAAAAGGCGTAATGGGTTCGAAGAAAAAAAATGGAAGTTGGTGGCTGTAACGGCGTAAACTTAGTAACTAAATAAACTCTATAGGTTTATCAAAACCTCATTTCAGTATAAGTACGATTCACTATCTGGAACAGGATACTGTGGGGTAAGACATCACTGGCATTAAAGGGGATGGGGGTGGAAGAGTGTGACATGTAAAATAACCAAAAACGACAGATATTAGTTTTTCAATCCACAGTTTTCAGGTTGCTGAGATGAATCAAATTTTTGATGCCAGAAAGAATTCAAGTCCCCATACAAGAGGCAGGTGAGAAGGGATGAAAAATAAAATGTAAAAATGACAGATAACAGCATCAAATCCATAGTTTTTAGGTCACTGAGATGAATAGTGACACTCCCAGTATTCATTTAAGTCCAAGTTCAGCCTCGATAGGGATGGGGTGAGAAGGGGTGAAATATAAAATGTCAAAAATGCTGGGCAATGTAATTGAAGCAACAATCTTAACAGGAAAAGGAGAGTGAGAGGAAGTGAAGAAAGAGTAGAGGGTGTTATGGAGGAAAAAAAGAGAGAAAGAGTGAGGGAGAGTTGAGGAGAGAGTTTATCAGTTGTCATTCAGTTTCCCCAGGCAGCACCTGGTTGCTCAGCTAGTATATATATATATATATATATATATATATATATATATATATATATATATATATATATATATATATATATATATATATATATATATATATATATATATATATATATATATATATATATATATATATATATATTTAAAGGACATATATTCAATTCATATCTGCCATACTATAAGATGTGATGAAAGAGAGATAGCTGCAAGATGGTACTAGGTCAAGCGATCAGTCGCAAAATCATTGCATTCAGCAATTAGTTTGGTTACTTCAGCTGTTTTGCTTGATGAACACACAATATTGGCTCTGGTATGTGAAACAGATGACCGAGTTGGTATGCGAGTACATAAGTTCGTACGTTAGAAAATATAGATTTTGTGTCTAATTCTGCCCAAAAATAAGTCTGATCGTTCATTAGCGAAGCTAGAGCGAGATCGTCAAGACGTAGCTTTGAGTGTTCCAATCTTTTAGAACTGGCAGAATGAGGTAAAGTTCAGACTCTTTTTTTTTTTTTCTATGTGAACTGTGGACTTGTGATTTTTACCGTGTTTCAAGACACTTATGAACTTGTGTGGAAAGTTGAACATAACCATTCATGCCATTTTAATATTCTATTTTATTGTGTATTGCTTAACCATTATTAATCATTCATTTTAGACTTTCGTTATTATGTTTTGCACTTGTATATTTTGGGAGATTACTATTGTGTTTAATTCTTTCGACAGATGTCGGTGGTGACACTGTGGTGACATTATGGTGATATCTGTGGAATTGGTGTGGTTATAGAGAAGACAATGCAAACCTTTGCAATGTCGGTTTTTCTCATGTGGTTGACTTAAGACTAGACTGTGCGTGTGTGTGTGTGTGTATATATATATAATCATGTATCATGTATGTATGTATGTCAACGCATATAAAATGCTTACATATGTGTGCATGACCACATAGGCAAAAATTTAATATTATAGGTTCAGATGCATGGAAAGTGAATGTATAATGCACAAAAATAAAAGGATCAAAGGTAAAATAATATATGTTCAGCATCCTAAAACAATTCCTATTACTCGGTAATTTTTTTTTTATATATAATCTAATGAGTTAAATTTTGTTGGAATTATTATTGTTCATTACGGCTAAAGCCGATTAATAAGAATTCAGCTATGGATGTATTAACAAAAATCATGAAAAACTTCCATGTACTGGCTTGCTGCTCGGAAGTGATTTTGTATAGTGGGTGACCACAATTGCAGTGACACCGGTTGTGGTGTGAAATGCTATGAGTCTTTTAAATGTTGCAGTTTCCCAAGGACAAAGCAAGAAAAGAATGAAAATATATAAAATAATGTAGTTAAAATCAGAGTGCATCATACAATTCTACTCCGCAGGAGGTAATAATTATCTGAGAAATATTACAATATGCTCCTTAGAGCCGATTGATCCTCAGGTAAGCATGCTGCCCAGGCATCAACCTATGTAGGATGCATTGTCATCGTCGGAGGGGGTGTGACACTAGAGAAAACAAATTTTATGGTGGCTAATGGAAATCCAGATTGATGAAATCTTCAGTTACACAAAAAAAAAAAAAAAACTGATGCTGCCAAAAAATGGATCACGGGCCTCTGCTTAACGTATGCAAAGTAGGATCTAGCACCGATGCCCGATTCTCTTAATTAAATATCCTGCATTAAAAGTGAAAAAAAAAGAAAACTTCTTTATTACGCTTCCACGAAGCCCCTGTTATAATGATCTGCGAATAAGACTTGGAAGGGTAAATGAGTAGTGAAAACAAGAGTATTTTAATTAAAATTTGTGATCTAATTAAGTTTGCGCGGCCCTGGAGTTTTCCATAGTGGTAAATTTCATTAGATCTTATTCTCTGAATTCATTAAAGGTTTTTATGAAAATATCCCTACACGGCGATAATGTCTATGGGCTTCTCCTTTAATATTTACTAGATATTAGGATTAAAAAGTGTATATACCAAGATTTCATACTTTCAAACACCAATATGCACGTGTCATGAGAACACCAAACAGCAGCTGATGAATTCAACGGTGACGTTGAAGGATAAATGGAAAAAGGTACAAAATTAATTGTCGTAAATGTCTAGTCTCGCCTTTGTATCAGCTTAGAAAAGGTCGGTGAGGACCTACTTGAACGAAAACGAGCAATTAGCAACCGGCAAAATTAATAATGCGAATTTTACTGCAGCGACATAAAATAATTTTTTAATCTGACAGCATTTTCCTTATTTTAAAAAAAAATTGGTTTGATCTCACAATGACACCATTAAGAGATCAATTCGAATTAAGATCGAGAGGCAGATTCTGGCGTGAAGAGTCTTCTTAATAAAAATCTGGACTGCAGGAAACACGCTAACTTCACCCTTACCAAAGAGAAACAATTCAGTATTTGCAACTCTAAAGTTGTTATTATCGTGGATATTATTTGTGGGCATAACATCAGCTGAAATTCATTCTTCGGCATCTGATTTGAAGAGAGAGAGAGAGAGAGAGAGAGAGAGAGAGAGAGAGAGAGAGAGAGAGAGAGAGAGAGAGAGAAGGCATTGATTTCTGATACTTAAATATGGCATTGAATACAAAAGTACGAAAATGAAATGCAGAGCGGGGGAATAGTAGGGAGAAGGGAAAAATAAATATCAAAATGGAAAAAGTGGTTATTAGAAGCTTCCAAGTAAACAACGGATGCCTAAAGAAAGATAAAAAGAAAACAAATGGAAGTTTAATCTTCTGAACTTCATGTCTTATCAGATGAAAGGCGACTGGCACACCATTGAATTCGTTTGGCTACGCGCATCTGGGCATCAGTAAATCAAAAGAAACGAAAGACTGAAAGTAAAATTTAGTTAATTTTCTTGTCTTTTTACCTTTTACTTACATGGAATAAGGCCAATAACTTGACTAAGAAAGTTCCACAGAATAGAATGCCTAAGTGTTAAAAAAGGAGAACTGAATAAAAAGAAAGCTAAGTAAATATTTACCTACAAATATATACTGTACGATTGCATAAACAGGTATGTCAAAAAATAAGGTGATAATGCACGTTGCTTTAAAGAACCATTATCGCCTCTTATAAACTTGAAAGCATTGTGTAAAAAAAGTCCTAATAAAAAACTTGAATGATCATTCCAGCATGTGAAAGGTCTAGTATAAACAAAATAAAAAAGCATACTTTTAATAATACCGATCCTTGAAATAACAGATTTATGCTGTTCATGCATTAGTTTGTGGTATTTTAGGTAACGAGGCTATGGAATATACTTTCCAAGTTACCCAGCTCTCAAAATGAATTAGGAAAACTTGGAAATCATGACGAACATGAAAGATTTCCGTTTCAGTACCATAAAATACGTAACAAAAACGGAAGTCCAGTACAGAGAGGCTGGCAGAAGGAGAAAAAGCAAGAGAGAATAAGAACACGAGATATGCCCTCATTAACATATTCGATTCTCACAAAGCCTTTTCATTTACTTAATGGTCGAGGCAAAATTTATGGTAGAGATAACGACAGAATAATGACTTACTCTGAAAACTATTTTCATTTATAAACCATGATCAAATTGAGATAAAACTCTCTCCCCTCGCTCTCTCTTTTGGCCTCTTTAGTTTCCTGAAGTGTTACCTTGAATTTATTTCAATCAAACGAATATAATAGTAAAACGTTACTTGACTTTAAAACATGAGTCAAAACCTTTAAAACCTTCAACGAAAAAAATTTATTCGATAATCTTTAAACATTTCAGTGGGGAAAATCCAAGAATATAGGTTAAATCCAAGATTAGAAAATGTAACCAGTATACTGCTTGCATTTCTATAACGCATCCCTTTAAGTTCTATGGGTGAACTGTGCAGTGTGGTGTTCCTGGGTTGAAGCTCTGCTCTTGACATGGTGGATTTCAGTGGCAAAACACGATCTTATTGGCCACTGAGCTAGAAAAGGCTGGTTCGTGAGATACCATCTGTCTACTTGCTGAGTCCACAGCAGCCACTTCTCGGTTCTCCCAGGTCCTAGCTTAGGTTGAGAGGGTACTTGGGACCTGGTCATGTGTGCATATGTTTGGTCTCTTGTACACTATATGCCAGTACAACGTCATGTCTCTAGCCTCTGCCGCTCACGAATTCCTTTAAACCTGCACGGTAGCCACTGAAAATTACTTAAGAAAAGTGGACTTAATTCACATAGAAGAAAAAGGATTTGCCCATATTTGAACATATGCAAAACTTAAAAATTTATGAAAAAACAATTAAGTGTGAAATGAGATACAACTACAAAGAGAGAGAGAGAGAGAGAGAGAGAGAGAGAGAGAGAGAGAGAGAGAGAGAGAGAGCGCAAGCATTTTCTAATATATTCGATATAACGGTATATGGATAGGGAGACTAACTACTGAAAAGTGCAGAACGTTGCATGTGTAAGGAACACAGACAGACAACTAGATGCTCCATATACATATACTATATATATATATATATATATATATATATATATATATATATATATATATATATATATATATATATACATACACACACACACACACACATATATATATATGTATATATATATATATATATATATATATATATATATATATATATATATATATATATATATATATATATATATATATATATATATATACACATATATATACATATATATACATATATATGTATATATATATTCATACATATATACATAGAACAGAAGAAAAAGAAAAAGAAAGGGAACTGAAAGAAATTAGGCAACTAATTAACTAATAAATAACACTTGTCGCAAGAGGGAATTGTTAAAGTTCATTTGGAAATGTGTTAATAACTCATGTAAGAATTTGTCTCCTAGTTTAAGAATTGAACAATGCTGAAGTAAAACAAAAACGGAAATGAAAGTCAGTTAGAAAAATATCGAAAAAAATACATTTTGGGGTCACTCTTTTCATAGAAAAATCAGAAGTCCCATTTTTTTCGTTATTTTATTATATTGCAGTTCTGTGCATCATTTCTTATTTATAATTTTTTAATTTTAGGGTTTTGGTTTCAATTAATTCTCTGTTCTTACGTTGTTAAATGGGAGGCTCATGAAACCACAGCATTCTACATACCTTGATCAGACGGTTAATTGCACTTACCTTTCTAAATATATATATATATATATATATATATATATATATATATATATATATATATATATATATATATATATATATATATATATATATATAGGCTATATATGTATATATACTGAAATGATACCCCTCAAGAACGCAGGCTGTGGTACAGGCAGATGGAGGCCACACAAAATATTTAATACTCAAAGAGAAACTTAAATAAATACCTGTTCTGAATTACTTTTGTTTTTGTCCATATCAATTTTAATTTACGCTGTAGAGGGGGGGCCTCTAAGAGAAACACCTTGTATACATATATATATATATATATATATATATATATATATATATATATATATATATATATATATATATATATATATATATATATATATATATATATATATATATATATATATATATATATATATATATATATATATATATATATATATATATATATATACATATATATATACATATATATATATATATATATATATATATATATATATATATATATATATATATATATATATATATATATATATATATATATATATATATATATATATATATATGTGTGTGTGTGTGTGTGTGTGTGTGTGCAGAAAAAGAACGTGAATGCTTATTGAGAATGATGAAGAATATTAAGACAAGCAAAATCAGAAACAGAATGGAATAAAGTATGAAAATGTCCGTAAATGAAAGAGTAATATTTGGGAATGCCACACCTAGAGTGGATGAGAGGGCGGCAAAACGTTTCTATAAAAGGACTGGCTCTCGGTGAGTGGATTAGTGCAAGCTGATATTCATCCTCCAATTCCATTGGTGTGCCTTAAGTAATCCTCTTAGCTTTGATTGTAGGCAATGGACCGATAACTCCAAAGCTGCCTTCATCATGTCAGCGCAATTCAAAAGATAGTTTATTTTTTTACTAACTTTTTTTAACGCGTTGTTAACATCAATGAAATTTCTCATTAACTCCATTGTATCGCATGAACTCTATGAACCCACATGGTATATACTTCGCCCCTTCTTCGCCTTGGAAATTCACCAAAAGCAATTACATAAAACCGAATATAAAATACTAAGATTTTCTCTTATCCATCCAACCCTCTCGCTGTCCCGTTGGGACAAAGGGAAAAAGATATGAGCGGGAGATTATTCTGGAGTATCGACATTATATTTGCAATGCAAAGGAGGAAAAGAACTAGAAATCAGAAACATTTCTGGTTATGACCGTTTTCTTTTTATGATTAATCAATCGAAGTCCGTTGCGGAGGGAAGAGTCTCCTGATTATTTGGCCGTGCGCAGAGGCTGAGGTTATTGGAAAGTGAGAGCGAAGATTAATAAAATGCACATTGGATATCTCTCCGAATTAACATTTCTCACTAACCCGCTCTCGCCCTCTAAATAAAAGGAATAAAAACAAAAGGATTCCCTACACTAGACTTTCTTTTCTGTTTAAAGCTTTAACCCCGGTAGGTCTTAGTTTTAAAAAAGAATAATAAAATAAAATAAAAAACGGGAAATCGCAGTGGAAAACAAACAAAGTCCTAAGGATGGAATTCTGCAAATGATTTATTCCCGTCTTTCACATTTGCAAGAAAATCTTACATTCTCGGTAATCCTCTTTGCTTTCAAGGCATGAATGCAACAAAAGAAGAGGAGAAATGAGAAAAAATATCCATGAGTACCGATGCATTAAGTAAAAATTTTCATCGATAACTCAGAGGTTTATTTCCACCGAATTAATGAACCAAAAAGGATGAAATTTTCTTTGGATTTTACTGGCAAGGAATACTAGGACTGCAGAGAGAACTCCTAATTAGGTGCTGAATCTTTCTTGTTCTGAGCTAAAGATTCTTTGGATATTGGACTGAAAAAAAGAGGCTACGATGGGATTATTAACAAAATAATGGTCGCGTTTCTGTAACTGTGAAAGTTATATAGAAAAATAAGAGCTTGCAGTTCCTGGCTCTGTAGCAGTTGTATTAATAGTGGCAGATGATAAGGGACTTACTCATTTTTTCTGTCAATGTTGAGCATTATCATAATTTTAAGTTCTTGAGCGTTCATATTATTTTAATATTCTGCAGTTTTTACTCGAGGAACTCTTGTATTTTTGATTAGGTGGGGAACAGATAAGGCTACAGAGAAAATCAAAAGATAAGCTTTTCTAAAATAAGGGCAGATATTCTGATCTGGTAATGTAACAGAAATTCCTTAGTTCCAAAACCAACCATTTCTGAACCATGAGTGTTGCATGTCTCTTAAAAAATGTTCAGTTGTTTGTTGTTGAAGGACTTCTGTTGTCACACTGACATAACGCTTGATGGGACGGGCGTCGAGACCTAATTTATTAAATTTCTATGTCTGAGGTCTTAATGGTGAAGTCTATCAGTAATAACCGAAAATAAGGGTACTTCAGATCTCATTCAATGCTAAGGCTAACTGATAATGAATCCTTAATGAACACTGTGAGAATAGCGGTATTATTTTAACATGCTCTTGATTCCAAATCTAGGTTACAGTTGTTGCTGAACAACGTTATTTCTCATGGTTTAATCAACCAACATAATATCCAACACAGAAAATACTTCTGACCCTGATACTATTAATGAAAAGGAAATCAACGACAATATTTAATGTTGCAATAAATTTTGTCTATGAGAAATTTTCGTTCATCGATTGCTCATCAATAGTATCAAGAACAAAAATTATTTTCTATGTGTAGAATTAAGGTGAAATTGTAGATTTGTCTACATGACCACAGATGCTTGTATTTATTATCCCAATTTCAAATGTTGAAAAAAAAAAATTACCAGAGGGTTGTTTACATAATTGTTTTTCCTGATAAACCATAACGTTTCACTTTTGAAAATCATAAGATTATTTTCAGGTCCATGATTTAAACTTCGTGAATTTAAAAGCAGAGACGTAATTACCGCTCTATGTTACAAATTATATAACATTTCCTAGCATTAAATTGTGTGCAGCAATTTCCAGTGGCAAATCCCAACCTATTAGCATATCCTTGAGTATCCAAGAGGTACGAGTACTGTTTCCATTACCCGCAACAGGGAGAATAAAGCGGTCATTTATCAGAGCAACAAGCGCAACGAGAATATGTTGAACGGGATATCTATGAATTCCCTGAGGTTATGAACCACTTTCTCCAGTATACAAGATGCTGCATCCGGAAATCATTTACGAAAAAGACGTTGTTTCAGGACCGTTTAGGAAGTCTTCAGGGTTATTTCAAGCCGACTTTGATCTTTCTAAATGTTCTATCCATTAAAGTCGAGTCTGTACTCGGTAACTTGGGAAGTGATTTGAAATTAAACAAGTAAAAATGCACCGAAGTTTCTTTGGCGCAGTCGAGTTTTCTGTACAGCGTATACTGCTGTATGAGCCGCGGCCCATAAAACTTTCAGCCGCTGCCTGGTGGTGGCCTGTCCTATAGCGTTGCCAGAAGCATGATCATGGCTAACTGTAACATCAAATAAAATAAAAACTATTGAGGCTAGAGGGCTGCAATTTGGTATGTTTGATGACTGGAGGGTGAATGATCAATATACCAATCTGCAGCCCTCTAGCCTCAGTAGTTTTTAAGATCTGAGGGTGGACAGAAAAAGTTTGCACAGATAAAGTGCGGATAGACAGACAAAGCCATTTCAATATTTTTCTTTTAAGGAAAACTAAAAAGGTACAAGAATACTTGATACTCATTCATTTTTTATTTATGGAGAGTGGAGAACATTTAAAAATCATACATTCTGATATCCGAGTTCACTTTTAAAAATTAAGATATTGGGCATAAAATCAGTTCAAATCAGATTTGTGACCTTGTTCATGGTGACGCCAATCACGGGTGTCATGTAAAGGCTCCTCAAACAGCAAGTCAATTTATGGCACCTCCTTGACGGTCCAAGTTGTGGCACCTCTTTGATGGGTCACGTTATGGTACTCCTGCGATGGTGAGTTGGTGCCTTTGTATCCACTTAGATTATATTAGATATTTGCAGTTTGCAGGAGTTCTTTTTTTAATGGTTTTAGAATTCTTTCAATGATTCTCAATTCATTTTTAACACGTAAAGATTAGTCCATGTTTCCTAAGCATTTTCAAGGAAGTCCAATACAAGCAGCGGGGAGGCTGCAAGAAAGATAGAAAGAGAAATGTGTATTTTATGATAAAGGCACCAAACTTAGCACATTCTGGTTAAGGGTATATGAAACAAAAATTATTTATTGGGTAATCATGAGCTTTCAATATGTCGCCCAAGGCATTCATTTTAAAAATGATTGATTACACCAAACTTTTTTGGATAAATTTTCATATAAGTAACGGAGATATGATAATTAAGGCATCTTTAGTTCAATTCATTTATCATGAATGCTTCTTGGGAATTATCATTTACAGGCAAGTCATTGGTAATTCAAGAAGGTGAGCACAACTAGTACGAATTTGATCATTTATTTAAAGAAGCACGACTAGTTTGATTTGGATGATCTGTGTAAAATTGTAGATGTTTTGTAATGAACAACTGAAATTTTGAAGATTGGAATTGATCAGAAGCTTTCTTTTATCACACAATGGACTATCATCTCCAATACTAGAACCACCACCTCTCATGTTGGAGATGGGGAAGGATGACTGGCTACTGCAGAAAATGGCTTAGGACAGGAGTTCCTGAGTGATCTTGAGGTTCTCCATATCACTTGTTTCACTAAGTTACAAGTACCAGTAGTCTTTTTAAGCCGTGTTTTTATGGGATACTTTGATTCTTCTCCCATAAAAATATTCAGTATATATTTTTTGTACAGTATTTACATTGTTGTGCAATCAGTTAAATTTTGATGCCCTTGCACTTCCCAACCATCTCATTATTTTTGCAGGAGATAAGTTCACAGAGGGAATGGCCTGCAACTGCACAGGTATGGCCAGAAGAGTTGAGATTTTTTTTTACCATAGTAAAGGTACACTGGCATTAACTGCACCTTATGGTTCATCTCATTTATTTTTTCAGATCTCTTTATCTTGCTGTCCAACCACAATCAATGATTTTCACTGTTTTAAGCACTAAATAGAAGACATCCAAGTGCTTGGCTTTATAAAACAACATTTCATGATGATTCATTAATTTCTTCCTAAAAAAAATAATTTTTGCCCTGTTTTTTTGTGTGTGTGGATGTGCTACTTCGGTCATTGGTGAGATGGAGTCTCTTGTGAAGCACTAAGTCTGACAAAGATGCAGTGTGTGTGATGCCTGTTCTTGCTTGACTTTTATCATGTAGACACTGGTAAATGCTGAACATGATGATGCTTCTGCCATCTGGTCTGTGAACCTAATACCTCTAGGATACATGAAGGCATACAATCTAAGCAGCTTGCATAACAAGCAAGGTGTCTTTCTTGCTGTCCTGCAACAGTTTCAAAATCCATCAAAACATCTCATGTCTTGTTTGGTGTTGGCATATTAGGTAACTGAACAACAATCATTTTCAGTCAGGCAAGATAGACTTTCTTATTATCTCTACTTCTAGCTGTATATTCTGTGTAAAGGACCAGTTTAGCAAAAATTATATCAGCTGCTGATCTTGCTTTTCTTCATCAACTACCACCAAATCCCTCAAAGTTAGCATTTCTGATTGAAATATAGAGAGGTGTTAAGTCCAGGTATGGTAACTTGGATTGAGGGCCACCTTATTGCAAGCACCAAATCAATGTAGCAAGTTTGTGTCTACAACTGAAGTGTAAAGCATAAAAGGTATCACAGCTAGCAGGCTTTCTGCAAAAAAAGCAAGTGTCTTGTATCATTTCGGGTCCACTCTCATGATCCCATGACCCGGGGCCTTGCATGCTTGCTCTTTCATACTGTCTGCCTATTGCAGTTGCACTCTTCCCAAGTTGGTTCAGTTGGCAGCTTCAACGCCTTGGGTTTCAACTAATCTTTCAAATGAAAATATTGAAGGTAGCTGAGTAAATTCTATATTCATTTTCCTTGCCTGTTCAGTTGGACAAGAGAGAGCATATCAACGCCTCTGCTAGGAATTTTTGCTGTGCAGTACAGAACTTCCAGTCATTCTTAGCTAGGTAAACACTAGGTATCCATGACAAAGAAGATCCACAATTCTGAAGTTCTTCAGCATTTTATCAAAAAGGAAGACACACTCAGAGCTACAGACATACAATACTTTCGAAATGTACCATCCTTGACTGTGAGACAAAGTTGCTATTTTATTCAGTATTAAGGATTGAAATGTACCATGCACAATAGTTACAGTGACTAAAATAACTAAAAAATATGTACTGCAGTGGAGTATTTAATATCCTAGTTGTTTATCCAGTGACACTTAACTTCTGTAAACTCTGCAAACCATGTGATTAACTATATGAAAGTCTTGTAAAGCCCTGCTACCTTTGGCCATGATCCCCCTCTGATAGGTCCTGTCAGTTCTGTTGCAGCTGACTAACTACATGTAGCTATGTACAATATAGGTACATATACATATATATATAAGATATAATGTAGTAAACGAAACTGACTAACACTGAACCCCATACTAAGTTTTACAGGGGTGATGTTTCCTGTATATACTGTTGTTTCTACATGCAATCTGCCAAATTTTCCATTAATGCATAGTTGTTCTTTATTTTTGGGGGGTTTCTTTGGGCATAGCATTTGCCTTTCATTAGCTATCATACGTGAGGGTTACTATGCCTCTGTTTCTTTGTTAGTCACCTGTGTGTCGATCTGCACTGCCTAGAAACATGACAGGAGAATTGTTTGTCATTAAGCATAGTTTCAACATATGCTATAGAAGAAGCGTCTGATTAATTCTCAGCTCCCAAATTTTAGTTCTGCATCATAAGATACTTTTGGTATAATTTGATACAGCAGTCATCAGCCTAATCAAAGTACTGCAGTTTTATGGAAATTACAAGATTCCTGCCAATCATTATTGCCCTACTCAGTACAACTGCTATTTTTAATTTTCAATTGCTTGCTTTTATTATACAGATGACAATACCGAAGCAGTAGGTATGGCAATAAATGTGACACACTATGCAGTCAGGATTGTATTTTATACATCTTACATACAAAGACTAAAAAATTCAGTTATTGCTAGCATCCATTTTGAAAATGTACACCATCGGCAACTTAATGAAAATTCAAAGAACCACTCAATATCCAGTTTTTTTCGGCTCCTTTGGCTAGAAGTGAATTGTATTTCACGAACTTATCACAAAACAAAACAGTTATCACGCATAAAGGACAACCACAGAAGTATCCCTAATTCAGGAGGTGAATAGTATGAAAGAGTTATCAGACTGGTTGAATCTTAGGTATGCAATTTGCACAAAATCCCTGGTTGAACTCTGATGCATGGCATCAACAAAGACAATGCAAGTTCCTGACGGGCCTGCCCAAAGTAAGGCATGAAAATAACCATATATTTTTCCACATGTAATTCAAGTTTTTAAAACCACAATGACCAGTTTAAATCTTCCTTCCGTACATGAAAATGCTATGTGTAACCAATATATTTTTCTCATGTGTGGTAACGGTAGTCTACGGGTAATAAACTCAATGCTTAGCCTAGCCATCATCCAGGCCTAGGTTAGATTCTCTCGCTACTGGCCTCTATATACAGTAAATATGCGGAATGAAAGTGCCTTTGAGATGGCTACACGTAAATATTTCACTGCATAATTCAGAGCAGGAGGCTTAATCTATTCTTTAGATTCTAAATATCTCTTGTTGAGAAAAATTTTGATATCAAAACTCAGTTTATAGAAATTCATTCCGAAATACCACCATTTTTCCAGAATGGAGGTATCCGCAATTTCTACAATCATCTTATCCCTTTTTGGTTTTCTGTAAAAGAAAACTATTTTTCTGGCTTTGTCTGTCCGTCCGCACTTTTTTCTGTCAGTACTTTTTCTGTCTGCCTAAGATCTTAAAACTACTGAGGCTAGAGGGCTGCAAATTGGTATGATAATCATCCACCCTCCAATCATCAGACTTAGCAAATTTCAGCCCTCTAGCCTCAGTAGTTTTTATTTTGTTTAAGGTTAAAGTTAGACATAATCGTGCTTCTGGCAACGATATAGGACAGGCCAGAGTAAATATTATATAGGGTCTGTTTACGAGGTGGAGTTTAAACCTAGCCCCGTCCCTTGTGCAACGTCATTATAGTAACATCCGGTCAGACTGCTGCCTGACTCCTCATATGCTTAACTTATTAAGATACCATTTAATTGACTCAGGATTTGTTTTAGCCACTGGGAAGTATGTATCAGCACGGTATATCAAGAAATAATATGGAAAACTAAAGATGAACTTAAAATAGCTCATAAGGTCTCAGAAATAAATCTTAACGTGTCAGGATCTCAAAGACAGCGTGTGTCTAGCAGTTAGCTTTTATCAAAATCTTGCGCTGCTTCAATTAGTTATTGAGGTGAGAATGGTATGTTAGAGGATGACTGGGGACATACCTCAGACTTTATTTTACTCGTTAATGACTGGTTTGATGTCATGAACTCGTATGGAAAATATGGAGATGTCGAGTCACGCAATGCATTTGGGGTTAAAATTGATGTACGAACTGGAATACTTGATAGGATGAGTGAAACGATGAAAATAATGAAAGTGAAAAGTGAAATAACAAGAAGTCTTCACCCATTCCAAAAAAGGAAAAAATGTTATCGTGCGAAGCTTTAATGAGATATTGCAGAGACTGTTCAAGACAGAATACACAATAACAGGACGGCTCAATCAGGATTGTACTGAACATTTTTTTTCTTTTTTTGGCTGCATCAGACAAATTGCAGGGAGTCATGATCACCCAAACCCCGTCCAATTTAAGTATAGACTCAGGAAATATCTGCTTGGCCAGATGTCTCTCTGATGAGTGACAAGAGCAATAATAGGATTGTAGAGGATACGGAATGTGTTACAAGTGGTAGTATTTCAGGTAGACCTAATCCATGTACATCATGTAATAATTTCCCCTCACAATTCGTGCATTGCATCAAGCACAACAGGACTACCAAATGACTCCAATCTTGTACTCGAATTATGTTTAACGTCTACGCTATTCAGTGATATTGAATTTTATGATAACGATGATGATGATGCAGCAGCATTATGTGATGGTATATGCCCTAATTTTGATAACCCAATGTCGGGTGCAGGTGATAAGGTTGGAGAAGAATCTTTAAGATACATTAGGGGATATATGGCAAGAAAATTCATCACCAAGTACACATATCTAGGAACAAAAGATGGCACAACTACTGATAGCAACACATGGATTAAGTGTGTCAGCCGAGGGAATTTAAACTTTCCATCTGAACACTTTTATTCCCAACTACTTGTTATGAGAAAATTATTCAAAGCCATAACTGGCGAGGCACTACAGGATGGCAAAGACTGCCTACTGAATTTGGTATCGCAGCTAAAGAAATCGTATAAACTACCCTTACCAGATAAAGTTGTGCATTCCTTTGCTAAAATTAGTATTTTCTTTAAAATCCGTCATTAAAATAAAAAAAAACTTATCATAGAAAAAAAGAGAGTAGCACTAAGCGGATGTTAACTAAGACAATAAAAAAAACAATCTCTTGAACGAATTTGTGTCTTTGTGTCATACAAAAATTGTTCAAGTGCAGACTATTCCGAGTTGTTTCTTATTTGTTTGGTCATTTTATTCCCTAAAGGACTATATATTTTTCTTATGAAGTCAGATAAATGCAGATACCTTTTTGTACTTTTTCCCGAAAATATTATAATCGTTTGATGCATGTATGATTATTACCTTTATGTATACAGTATGTGTCATATGTAAACTTATGTGTTTGGATGTATGTGATATCGAGTGTTAATGAGAAAATTGCTTGAAAAGTGTTCTCTGTATCATATTCTTCATCATTTATTCCTTTGAGTCCTTACATGCTAGATGATATCATTCTCATCCTTTTAATATTGTTTTCTTTTTTGTGGTCAGTTCGTGCAAATGCTGTTAGCATATTATGATTTATATTGTTCATGTTATGTTAGTGGCGTTGCACTCATCACTTGTATGTCAAATTGGTTGGACAACCATTATTTGCGAAAAATTTTACCAAGAATACTGTCTCTTCATGAAACAAAGTGAAATTGGAGCATAAATTATAAGCCCCGTTGATTAATTTGGTCTTTAAACATATTAGGCTGTTTTTGGAGGGTGTTTACAGTTCCTAAACCAGTTTTTTTTTTATTGCAAATTGCCTTACATTGGTGTATCAATTAAGCAAATTGAGAGGGAATTGAAATAATGTTTTGATAGATTTTATCCACAGATTACTTTTAAATTAATTTTTCGTAATGATTTTACAATAAAAAGCTTACTGCCTTTCAAAGATAAACTGCCTGATTTATTGCGTTCTGGTATTATTTGCTACTATACATGCCCCAACTGCCAAGTGGGGTATTTGGATAGTTCCATGAAGGCGCTCTAAACGAGATACTGCCAGCATGCAGGGATCAGTGACAGGACAGGTAGAGACTTAGCAGTCAAGCAGCAGTCTTCCATCCGTGAACATTGTGGTAGATGCAATCAGGCAAGACTTAGTATAAGGGATTTTAAAATTGTAGATTCTTGTTCAGTATTATCTGAGTTAAGGATTTTAGAATCTATATACAGTATATTCACAAACTTAAGCCACAACTCAAACAAGCTCAGTCTTCTTTTCCATTATCTATAATCTACTGATTTTCTATCCGCTCTCGCTTTCCAGTCATTAGGCTCATTTATCTATTGTGTAATTTTTCTTTTCGTGTTTGTTTGTCTCTTTTACTGTTTCTTATTTCTGTGTTTTATTTGAGGTTTTTTTATTTTGTCTTTATTTTGTTTTTCTTAGTTTTATTGACTATTGTAACTCACTGAGTTGTATTTGTTTTAAGTCACTACCTTTCTTTTCTGAGTATTTTTTTTTTTTTTTTTATGGTAACGTAGTTTACAAAGAAATTATTCTCGAGTGTGACCTTTCTTTGATTTTGCATTTTACTAGTAAAAAGTTTTATGTTTTGGTGTTTTGCCTCTAATTTAGGTCGCAAATGGCTTAATGTGTTAAAGCGGAAACGTCCCAGTGGAATAAAAATGTTGACTATAGCGCTTGTTTGGCTGTTCCTGATGAGGATCAGATTCCCTAGGAATCAATCTCTAGCAACTATCATGACAGATGTAATCGCATTTATCCTTTATTTTCTTTGCAGCAATTCTGTATATTCAGTTTTGTTGCTTGTTCAGCGTACTTATTTTTTTATTTATTTATTTATTTTTTTGCAGCTGTGTTATTCTTATCTGCAAGTGTTTTGTTTTTGACTCATGTAATAATTGCATTCTTGTTGTTTTGTGTCGTTGGCTATCCAATTTTTGTCAGCGTCAGTTCTTGTAAAATTCGCTGCATTGCAATAAAATCAAGGGGAAGTGTTAGCATGTTATGATTTATATTGTTCATGTTATGTTAGTGGCATTGTGCTCATCACTTGTATGACAATTTTCTTTGGTATTTAGTTTTTCTCGTTGGCCAGCCAGTCGGCGCCACAACGCAACATTTTCTATGTATTTATTGTATAACAATTAGGATTCATAATAAGATTTGGAAAATATAATTTACCTATCATTCTAACCTTTATCATAAGTTAAAAAAAAACTGTTTTTCAAAATGAGATATGAAAACAGTGACAGAATCAAATACATTTCTTAACAGTTATTTATAATCTTGGTAATATTACCTGAGAGAGAGAGAGAGAGAGAGAGAGAGAGAGAGAGAGAGAGAGAGAGAGAGAGAAAGTTGAATAACTAAAAAATAAACATAAAGAAAGCTGTAGTAGCTATTTGTGTTGAATCTGCTCTATTTTAAGTGAAAATAAAACAAGGCTTGGTGGCTAAACGAGAGAATGGGCATTAGAAAAACATCATGCATGTAAGCTCAGAAGTGTAACGCTTGTGACGTCACAGTATTAGCCCCGCCCCCACCGACCGAGTTGAACAGACCCTATTATACTGGCCCGCGGCTTATGATACCGAGACCATCGAAAGATAGAAAACACTAAGTTAAACTGGACAAAGTGGATTACTCCATTGTAGATATAAACATTCTGAAGTGTAGCAATAGTAACACTAGTCATGTTCATTGGCGCCTCCCTGGAGTCGTTCTGAACGCAAAATGGATCGTTCGTTGTTGACATTTCCGCTGTTTTTGAATGACCGAAATGCTCGTTATGCGACGCGGAAGCCATTCCAGCCAAAACTCTCTAAAACAGGGACGAAGAATGTCAATCTTTTGATAAATTTCTGCTTCCATTCTTTTATAGGCTTTTCCAGCTAAATTCCACTTGTATAACAATGTTTGTTTTTCTTTTCTCTTTACTTGGATACTCATAGCGTGGAAAAATAGAGCCACATTTTGACGGAATGACTGACAATAGAATATCAACACGGAAATTTAATGTGTACCAGTAATCTACGTGCATATTAGCAAAATATGCCACGTCTACATCATCCCTTTGATGAAGTTTACGAATTACTGATTTTTCATGGTAGGAGGTAGGGCTACAATTTGGAAACCATCTCACAAGCAATACTGTCAGGAAGCAAAAAACATCATTTTGCTTTTTCATACCTTACAAGAATCTTCTTTAGCCCTTTGATTACGGCTGGATCGTTTACGATACATTTCTTAAAAGGACCCTCAATCCGGGTGTATATCGTACGGTATCGTGCGTTGACCACCGGCAGATCAAGAGAAGAACTAGTGGGAGTGGGTTGCCAGTAATTTCCAACCCAGAGATTTCGTATTTGACGGCAGTGCTAGTGGTTTTATGTCAATAATATGAATGAAAATTCAAAGGAAGTAGAATATATATTTTTTTTTTATAACGAATTTATGGGACTGATTGTTGAAGAGAAGAACCGTTATCATAGATTCGTTGTTGATACACTTGGAGATGAATTGCCAAAATATTTGCAAAGTTTGCTCAGATTACTTTTGAGAAAATGATATGGTTCCAGTGTAATTGTGATCATGTCACATATAATTAAAGATTACAAAGTTAAGTATACCTTAGTTTAACCAGACCACTGAGCTGATTGACAGCTCTCCTAGGGCTGGCCCAAAGGTTTAGACTTATTTTACGTGGCTAAGAACCAATTGGTTACCTAGCAACGGGACTTACAGTTTATTGTGGAATCCGAACCACATTATTCCGAGAAATGAATTTCTATCACCAGAAATAAATTCCTCTAATTCTTCATTAGCCAGACGGAGACTCGAACTCGGGCCTAGCGAGTGCTAGACGACAACTCTACCGACTCTCCCAACGAAGAACGTATTAAACATCACAATGTAGGACTGTGTCGCTCCTTGTTTCTGACAATACTACGTACATGTAAATTACCGAAATTCTGTCATAAAAGCTTTGTTCAGATTATTATGTTCATCTTGGAAAAATATTCAAATTCATAACTATTCGTTATTCAGACATTGCTTATTTTTATTCGACTTATGCCATAGAAAGCTTCTTACAATGATGCTCTCTCGTGTATTTATATATTTTTCGATTTTTTTTTTATCTTCAACAAAAAGAATTCCGTGAAAATAAAAGTTGAAATTCATTTGTATGATCATCATCTTTATCATGCAGAGAAAGAGAGAGAGAGAGAGAGAGAGAATTACTATTTTGTGTTTAACGTTCCTTTTCTTTCCATTGAATACAGGATATCATAAAAAATAACATTCGTTGCATGTCATGTAAATCTGATGAATAAGGCATTGATGATATGTGACCTTGTAGAAGAATACTAATAACAATGTAACAACAATTACCATGGGGATCAATGAACATAGAAAAGGTGAAGGAAAAGAAAAATTATCTACAAAACCTTACAACTTCCTCACATCCTGGTTCAAAGATAATTACACAAATTTCGATAATGTCAGTAATTAATATTATATATATATATATATATATATATATATATATATATATATATATATATATATATATATATATATATATATATATATATATATCCAATGTAGACGAATGAACATGTGTTGAGAATATCATAAAATCCACGTAAGAAGTCCCTGTTTTCACTCACCTTCTTACGTGGATTTTATGATATTCTCAAGCACGGTCCATATATTATAATTATATATATATATATATATATATATATATATATATATATATATATATATATATATATATATATATATATATATATAGTATATGTGTGTGTATTAATATCTAAAGGGCCCATAGAAAAGCTGCATACACAAAACAACAATATATATTTTGATCAGCAATAATTTATAATATTCTCCCTAGTGAATATGGATATTCGGTAGGTGGAAATAGTATTTACAAGTCACTTGTAGATGTGACAGACGACGTAGGTGGTATTTGAGATGCCTGAGTCCTTTGTCATAAATGACCTGCCTTGTTTTCAGTACTCAGTACCTTCCACCTTCGTCGAGTTTAGAGGGGGTGACCAATGGAATATAAGCTTGAAAATAGGGCGCTGGGATTATCCCAAGTCCTTCTGACAGTCTCTAATTCCTTGTTTCATTGACAAAGGCGGATTTTGGAATCGTCCTTTATTACTGGCTGCTAATACGATTTCCACTTTCCCCCTGACTTTTGACCGCCATCATCAACCAAACAAGGAATTGGAGTCTGTCAGAAGGACTCGGGATAATCCCATGCCCTATTCCCAAGGTATTGTTCCCAAGGTCTAGAGAATACAAGGTCTTCTCACGCGCAGGATTAACGCGGGTAAGGAGATGGGAGTTAAGAAACGTGACGTCACGCAGTCTACTTGCTTTCTCCTCTGTCCAAGCTCTGTACTAATGGGAAAACTTTTCTCCTGTTTCCTCGTTGTCTCTTTTTAATATTAAAAATTATGATTCATTCTTTTAGGGAAACAAAGCACATGTTGACCATATTCATTTCTATACGTGTATTCATCCAAATAATTACAACTGGAACTTAAAAACGAAAAAACATTTTTCACTCTAATATACAACTCACACTCAAATACACATGTACGAGTACATGTATACATAAGGTTAACAATTATACAATTATGTGACCAACTTTTTCGTTATGTTTACAATGATAACAAATAAATATCTTTTCCATCGATTTTAAATGCTCCAAAAATTCGGGTCGAGGTTTCATTAGCTTCTCATTTGTTCTACTTATAGTGCCGATCCTTGTGCCATCTCCTTCGGTTCTTTAGTTCCTAGAAAGTCATATTCGGGGAAACTTACGGGCTACAAAACCACCCACATATTGCATGCCTCCTTCTTCAGTTTTGTCTTCATTGTCATCCTGCAATTCCTCCGTTGGCAAACGAAACAAAATTGCCGATGTTTAACGCTTTCTGAAAAGATGTTTCTTCAGCCTCGTAAGAAGTGTTTTCTTTAGTTATCAAGTTAGAAAATGAGACCTCAGTCATATTATCGCTAATACAATTTTCAACATTGTATTTGGCGCCTCATAGAGTTCTCTCTTTTCCCAGGAGATGGGCTCAAACTCGGTGCTTAAATTCAACAGGTGATGGGTGCTGATGACATGCACCCATTTACCGTATACAGCCAAAAAAGTGTTCCAGTCCATCCCGATTCAACCTATGAATCAAGATGTATGATATTGCAAAATTTCACCTAACATCCCTGGCAAGTTCGTTAGAGATTTGCAAGATATCACAAGGCCTTTTTGGAAAGGGTAAAGTCCTTTTCCTCCCAGACTTTTCATTGTTCTGGATAGGTGTATCATCTCTTGCAATGTTTTGTTTTGGTTTCTAAGATTAGCTCGTAAGCATTCCGTGTTGATTTGGTTTCTAAGATTAGCCCGTAAGCATTCCGTGAAGACTTTCTATCGAAAGGCACTCCAGAACTGAATAAATCAAACCACTTATCAACAAGGGAAATGAACTGGATTGCACTCTCCCAGTGCCTATCCACAATCAGACCTTTTTCTCCGAAGTGTTTGAGAGTTTTGTGAGTGGCAGAGTAACTGTAACGCTAATTTCACTGTCGTACCCTCCATACCTGTAACACTTGAATGCTTCTCAAATAGTTTTCGAGTTGTCATTAGATCACCTTTACTTTTCTTAATTAGTTCCCTGACTCAATGTAAGCAGTCCTACAGTCCGATAACCTAGATCCATGGTCTGAGAAAGTGAAGTGTTTCTGATGAGTTTTATCAAGTGAGGAGCATCGGCAAATACTTTCCCTGCAGTAATCCGCAGGATTAACAATATTGGATTAGCCTAGTTACGCCATTGCCTACAGAATTCCATAACCTTATATTTGTTGCCCCAAGTCATGAACCATACCAACTATAGGAAATCCAACTCTCGCTATCTTAATGGTGAATTAAAATAGGAGAATTTTAGTTATATCGGTGTCGAAATTACAATGAATAAGCGGTTTCCAAGGTCTGACCTTTACACATTGCACTTTTGAGCTAGGTTCATATAAAGCATCTGTGCCTTTATCATAACTCCATCTTTTTGCGACACTACACTTTTCGTTCATAGGAAATCTATGAAGAATTAGATCCCTATTTTTTTCCTATTTTCAAAGTACCCGTTTAGTGCACAAGATTTGGCTCATCACTTAAACTGTCTAAATTGCAGCAAGAAAGAAAAAAATATAAGGCCGCTATTACGGACAATATCAATACCAAATATGTGGAAGCAAGGCCTACAGTGTTTGTTTGTAAACGAACTGATCAGTCAGAGATTACTAAGGTCCGTGAGTAGACCGTGTGACGTCACAACCTCTACCTGCGCATTAGATCCCAATTTTGGGTCAGCCGTGAGAAGACCTTGTATTTTCTAGACCTTGTTGTTCCAGCATTCAGGACCACCAAACACAACGCAGGTGGAAGGTAAACGAGAGCAGGAAACAACAACTGGTCATTTCCACCAAAATGATTCCGGTGTCTCAAGTACTGCCTACGTCGTCCGTCACACCTGCATGTTGCCATGTAAACGCGATCGTCACCTGCCAAATATCCATATTCACTAGTGATCAAAATATATTACTGCGTCGCGTAGGCAGCGTTGTTATGGACTTATTTATATTATATATATATATATATATATATATATATATATATATATATATATATATATATATATATATATATATATATATATATATATATATATATATATGTGTGTGTGTGTGTGTGTGTGTGTGTGTGTGTGTGTGTGTGTGTGTGTACGGTATATATAAAATTTGCCATCTTTGATATTTTACATTATTCAGATATTTTGCTACTACTCCGGTAAAGAAATTGACTCCATTTCCTTCACTTAGAGGAAAAGAAGAGAAGGGGTCGAGCATTATTGGTAAGGCTTCTTTTAGACTATAAATAACCCTGGGTAGGGTTAGTACTTATAGTATATTGCCCCATAGCGTGTACCATTTGTGCGGGACAATGACTAATCCTTTTATAGCCAAGGGGTTGTTTCTTTTTGTCCGCACGTGGCTCATTACCATCCATAATATGGAGAAACGGTTTGAATAAAAGGTGAATGGGGAATAGATAACGAATGTAAAAACACTTCGGAAATTTCAAACTACAGAAAATTATTAGGATGTCTTATAGTCTTTTTTTTTTTTTTTTTTTTTTGCAATTACCTACATCGCTTAGGCCAAAAATAACAAAAGAATTCACCACTTGTAGACAGCAAACGTATAATCTGCTAGAATAACCTTCACAGGTAAAGGAGAGGCTCAAGGGAAACAATTATGTCTCCTTTTATTCTTTTGACCTGAACCTTTATAAATTATTTACCTTATTTGGCACACAAAGTATCATTTTACTCAGTGTTGATTTATTATTTGGCAGCAGCTGTACTAATCAAGAAAAATAAATACCTGCCATTCTTACCGTTTATATGGTCTCTCTCTCTCTCTCTCTCTCTCTCTCTCTCTCTCTCTCTCTCTCTCTCTCTTACACACACGCATAAACACCTTTCTGGTAAGTAACACGTCATTCCCACTATTATAGAAGTGTCGGAGGTATTTATTTCTTCTGAACAGCAGTCTTAAAAAAATGGCGTAACACAAATAAAGTATATAATTACTGAGAGGAATTCCAATATACATCTAAAAACTATAAACTTGAATAGGTAAAATTCCTATTTATTTCCAAGAATGTATGATAAGATATGAGAAGTTAGTCTTTATTGCTGAATTATTCAGTATGAGTGACATAAACTACCAAATATACTCGTAAATCACCCATAGTTAAGAGAGCTTTATAAGTCTATGTGAATGTCTGAATGGTAAAACCAAGGCAAGGCAAATGCTAATTTTGGTCTCTTATATAAGAGCTCAACCAGCGTTGATAAATCTGAATTTCTAAAACTACTAGGGTATCCCTTGTCAACTGGGTGCTTGGTCATTAATAAAAATATCATCCAGAAATGGGATTGATATAAAATCAGTGATATGCTAATTTGCAACCATTATTGTAATTGTGTCTACTGAAATTAGAGTACTTTCCAATGTTATTGGAGTACAAGTAGAAGGAATAAATCATTGGTAAAAATTTTCATTCTGCCAAGTCTCTCTCGCTTTCATGATAATAAATCTCTCTTTTTTGCCTTGCTAATGGAACACTAAGCGGAAACAAAAATGATGAACATTCTTTAAGATTAGTTTTCTGATGGATATACAAATAATTTTTAACTATAACATTCAACTGTGATGTAGCTGGCTTTTAGCGGATTCAAACAGAATGAGAGCAAATGACAAAAGAAAAAAAGTCTGAGTCATTTGCAATCAGTAAAGTGCTTATACCTCTGGCAACAGTAAACCCCGATATATATAGTACTTATCCTATGTTTATTTATTTGTGTTCTTACATTAATTACATATAATATATATTACGGATGGCTACTATCACAATATTACCATAAAAGTAAAACAGGTTAATTCGTAGCAAAACAACAAATAAACGCGTTATTACAATGATTGTTTAAGTTTTCGTGCGTCTTGTAGCATTCTACAGATGACCACCGTCTGAAAAACCGCCGGATAGTGGGAAGTGTGAGGCCTCATCTCGGCCGTAATCAAAGGGTTAGGATAAATCGTATTACCTCATGAGCATAAAATATAATGAGTTGAGGTTATACGGCCTTTTTCAATCATTCACATAATATTTATTGATTTCTTTATTTTAAGATAACTTAAGTACTGACATAATCAGGAAATTTAAATTAGGATTTGGATTTGGGCTCCAGTATTTTTCACCCAGATGAAAGAAAATATACTGCACATCCATAAATACTGCATATCTTTAATAATTTAAGACTTCCCTCCTTAGGGCCGGAAACATTTCGCATTTTCATATCACAACGTTTCGCCTCGTCATTTGGTATGACACATCGACAGTATCTTGACGAACACTTACCACACGTTAATCCCCGAGTCAGCTTACCAGAGGAAAGTTGAGAATAACAAGCAGACAAAGTTAGGCCCGCTAGGTTTTTCGCCAGCATTTCGAACCATGCCTGTCCGTTACCTGAAACGGCGTTTGGCAGCTCCGTTTACCCGACGAACAGTTGAAATTCACGTCTTCCAATTCCTTCAGGTTTCCCACTCGCTCCTGTTGGAGTTTTCCCTCCAGGGAAATGATACAACTTTAGGAAATTTGGTCTCGCACGTGGGTCGACTCATAACTTTATGTTTCAAAGTCAAACTGAACTTTTAAACTTAAAGGGGAAAAAACTTCACTTCTTTGCGTTTTACCCTGGAAAGTCGAGAGGAGGCTATGTAGCCGTCATCGCCGTTGTTTGTATTTTGGCTTTTCCAGGAGATTTTCAAAGTATTACTGGTGGATTTCGCTGTGTGTAAGGATTGGTTGGTTATCGACTCCCACCCCGCCTCACCCCCCCAAAAAAGAGCTAATTAGATTTTAAGATAAATTATTATCTAGGTCCGAGTTCACTTTTTTTTTTTTTTTTTTTTTGTGGGTGGTTGGTAGAGGGGTAAAGGTGGCTGACACTGGAGGTGGTATTTCTCTCTGGGTGGTTTAGAGTTATTTCACAAGGAAATGGATGAACTGATCTTTTTCATTATTTAAACGGGTCATAAAGGAAGTTTTATCCTAATAAGGAAATGGAAACCCCATGAAAATTAACTTTTACTTTTTTCACTTATTTACTTTGATTATAGATATTTTGTCTAAGAAACTCTTAGCCATCGCATCACTGGAAGCTGTGAGGTGTGCGACTGTGATCTCCTTCATGAGTTAACGGAACTTTCAAATGGCCTACAATTTCAAGAAATTACCAAACCTGATTTTCAAGTAGTTTTTCATTTTTAATGAGACTTGACAACTCCGGTAAAATAAAAAACGTAAAATAATCGTTAAAATCAAGTAGAGAAGATCATGACTAAACGTTAAATGAACATTCCTGTATGTAAAAGAGTAAACGGGTGTATGCATTTGTAACGGAGTACAAAAGATATCGCGAATCCCTTTTTCCTTAGACACTTGTTAAATGGAGCAAGATAATTCTCTTTGTTTGTCTAAACTATTACTCTTAGATCTTTACAAAAAGAATGAAACTATAATCACACGAAGAGAATTCCCATTAACGCCTTCATATCTGAATGATATTCTTTAAAGAAAATAAAACTGATCACATTGACTCACATTCTTGCCGTGTATTCATTTCTGAAGCAAAAGTTTGTTGTAGTAATTTACTAACATGGATTACCGTGACCTACTGAGGCCTTCACCAGAGTTTGATGTTATACTGCAAGTTGTTAAACATTTGGTTTTTGGCGTAGGGCTTCCGGACCTAAGCATATACCTCCACAGATGAACACAGGAAGTCTAGTGCCGCCAGCTTTTGGAATTCATTGTTGGCCGCCCATTTAAGTGGTTACTTGAATTCGTCATTTAGTCTTACGAGGAAGTTTCTTTTGTGAACATTGTTTTCGAACCCAAATACGGCCACTGATTTCTTTATACCACGTGATTCTGAAGTAAACCTAAAACATGCTACCGAATGACGATTAAAATTACCTTTCCTTTCAGTAAAATTAAAGGTAACGTAATCAGAAAAAAAATAAAAAATAAAAAATCACTAAATGCAGATAAAAACAATGACATCCTGGAATGTATGAGGCACTCTCTCCTGCATTCAAATCTTGGTCGTATGATTTAATTTCCTAAACATTTAAAGAAGCATAATTGCATATTGTTCATACCCAACTCAAAAAAAGCTCGTTTATTCATTCATGGCATGTTTACTGCATTGGTCTTCGGAGAATACGCAAATTCCTGGCTTTAAAATGCCTCTGATGAAGGCCGATGTGGAGGGACGTCCTCAAACCGTAAAGTGTAATATGGTGCTATTCAGAGTCTATTTGAATCCAAAAAATCGATTAATAACTCCGGAATGTGATGGAATTCAGTATAAAATTTACGTTACTGAGTTTGGCTCTAATTCAGTGCTTTGGAAAATGCCAAAAAAGTTGATGTGTTTGTATTCAAAGCCGAAATATTGTACACTGTCACATTTGAAATACTCGAGTACTCTGTTGGTTTATTGGCAGTCATTTTGGCTAATTCTCCCTTTCATTAGACTCCCTTTGACCACTGTAAGCTTCAGCAATAGCTATGTAGGAGCTCATGTGACGACGGTATCCGGCTTTCATTGTCAAGTACCCATACAAGCTGTGACCAGACCCAACGTTGTTTCGCTATCTGGTGGGGAAATATAGCAATATAAAATAAAGATGAAGGTATAAATTGACAATTTTTCTTTGAATGTTTAACGTGTTGCAGTAAATAAAAATTAAATCATTGTATGTAATTTTGTGAAAAATCGCGTGGTATTCCCAGCCAAAAACTGGTGTTTGTTTTCCAGATTTATCTTCATGCTGAGTAGAGGGAAAATCCTCATATCGACTCATCTTTGCCAGGCTTCCCCCAGATCTTGATAAAGACGGGCGGGTGCTCATTAAAGGGCTGATTAAGGGCAGATGCAGCTGCTGACAAATATTCGGTTCTGATCTATAAGGATAAATAGTTTTGGTCGATGTATTATTTATTTAGATAAAATCTTGTTATTGACCCATTCCAAACAGGTGTGCTTGCCTCTCTCTCTCTATACACCCCATTCGCTATTTTTTTTTTACTTTCTTTCACTACAGAACATAAATATTTCTCCTCCTATCTCACTTTCTCTATACCCATTCGCTTTTTTTTGCTTTCTTTCACTACAAAACATATATTTCTTGTCTCTCTCTCTCTCTCTCTCTCTCTCTCTCTCTCTCTCTCTCTCTCTCTCTCTCTCTCTCTCTCTCTAAAAAAAAAAAAAAATCAACCGACTTTAACCCTTGAAACAAACATTCTATATCCTTTTCGTCCCTAACCCTTAAAACAAAAATGAATAAGAAAGAAGGAAAGAGAAAGAAAGAGAGGAAAAAACGAAAGAATTAAAGGAAGAAAACATAAAAACAGGATACATTTATATCAATATGACCTCCTCGATATCGTGCACAGTCCCTCTGTTATACGTTTAATCTTTCACAATTAAAATCCTCACCTATAAATTTTTAGGTTTGAAGAGTAATATTACGACCATATAATTTCTACAGTCCCTTCTATTGCCGGTTGTCAGTATACATTAAACTGGAATATAATAGAACAGAAATTTTATATCGTTTGATAAAGTCGCCGACCCTGACCTTTGAAACAGACGGGTCTGATTGTCACCGCTGATTAGTTCTGAAAATCTCAGACGAAACGATTAAGAGACCACCATCTTCCCCCTTATCCCTCCTTCCCTCCCCTCTACCCACAATATCCTACACTTGTTTACAATCTTTTCCGTAATGGTGCAGCAGATAAAATAATTTTTTCACTAAAATACTTCAGTTAATGGTACAAGCATTGCCACTTTTTGAAAATTACTGGGTGTCCACTCAAAATTCCAAAATGGCTGCCGTTTTTCAAGATGGCCACTAGTCAAGGTTTTAACATGAGACTCATGGTCATGTTTTTATGCATTTGTTTTGGTTATACACATTTTAGCCAGAGTCTCCAAGCAAAAGTAAAATGTATTTTTGTTAAAGATATCCTATAGTCTATATAAAGAAAGATGGCATCCAATATGGCAGCCAAAAACCTTAAATAATCACGTCCCAGGATTCAGTAGGCATAGAAAAATGTCTTTCTGCTCAATATAATAGTTTGCAAGTCTATATACAGTATATTTAGGTGGTGGTTTTATCTTTAGTTTTAGTTTAAAAGAGTGAATGTCAGTGCACAACCAGGGCACCTTGGTGACTTCACTGCTGTGTAACTCAGCATGGGGTTCAGTGGCAGTTAATCCTGCTTTATTTATGCTGTACCTAGCTTTGCTTTACTGTAGTTTAGTAGTTTAGAGTGCCAAATGCTGTCTAATAGCCCCATATCAATTAGCAGGTAGAAAGTATATATATCTAGTTAGACAGCCGTGCATGAATTGACAGGAGGTGCCAGCGGGGGAGAGCCAAGCCAAGGGTAAGTGGGGCTCTATATGGCTTGTTCATGTGCTTACCTGGATGGTCTACAGATCACACGGGACTTAGATGGCGCTGGAGGAATGATAGGGTTAGGAGTAGTGTGACCGAACCTAGTTGCATCCCATAATCCATATCATATTAAGGTGGGTAAAAGGATAGCCCCTCGGTCTTAGTCAAAAGCTCAAAATGGCAAGTGTAAATTCAATCACAGGCAAAAGGAAGACCAACTGGAGCAAATGTTGCCTTTGCCAGGAAGACAAGATAAATGAAGGTCTAACTTCACCCTCGGCCTCTGTACATCATAATCCTGAACATGATGGGTACATAATAATTTCAACCAATGTGCCATTGTTCCAGGAGATTTATTTAACTTTGACCCAGCAAGACTGGATGAAAGTATTGGCATAGAGGCAACACTGCTACAAAATCTGGCAAAATACCACAAGAGCTGTAGGGTCATGTTTAGTAATGCAAAACTTGATCGTGCAAGAAAGCAAAGATCAACAGTTGAAGGTAGTGAACCACAGGAAAAGCATGCTAAACAACATCATATGAGTCATGTCAATGAAGAATGCATTTTTTTGTGAATATATGGCAACTGTATCTGATCTTCGACAAGTAATGACCATGAATCTCAATAGGAGACTACATGAGTGCGCTCACACACTTAATGATGGTAAATTATTGGCAAAACTAGGTGCAGGTGATACTATTGCACAAGAGCTGAAATACCATCTTGTATGTCTCACTGGCCTTTACAATACGGAGAGGTCCCATCTAAGAAATCTTGAGAAAGAACAATGTCACAGTGAAGAACCAGATGTATATCCACTGGTTCTATCAGAGCTGGTTAATTATTTAATTCAAACAAGATTAAAGGACAAATTGTTAGCAGAAATCCCTGAATTAAAAGCAAAAAGAAATTAAGAAGTGTACTACTTGCCTTGCAGAATGATGTAGCTTTAGCCCTATCTCAGGCATCTGACTACTCAGATACACTTGTGACTGCTAAAGCAGCAAAGATACTGAGGAAGCATACTCTGGATCGTCAGTTCAGGTTTGAAACCAACAATTGTTAGAGAAACGTCAGTCAAAACAAAAACAAAAGATATGAAGAAAGAACAAAAACAAAAACTAGTTAAGAATATACCATTATCTCCTAAAATAATAGTAAAACCAATGGATACAGATATCCAAAATACCGAAGAAGTGGGAGACAACCATACCTTAGACAACAATGAATATGTCAAAGGAGAAGAGATTATTCCATCACCAATAATTGGTACAACAAGACCAAATAAAGAAAGACATATACATGGCAACTCTTGTGGATGTAATGATTGTTTCATTGCATTGTGCAACAATAACAAAAACATAACAAAAGATGGCTTAACAAACATTATAAGAAACTTTATGAAGTATAGAAAAAAAGAAACCACAGATTTGAGTACCCATGAAAAAGGTTGCATGTGCGTTGAGCACTTAGTATATTATAAAGAAAAACAAATGAATGTCGTGAATAAATTATTAGAAAAAATCCAAATAGATAATACAAAAAAAGAGAGTAAAACTCGACCGTTATAATAAAATATTTTCAATAGCTATATAATACAATGGAACGTAAATGGTCTGCAGACCAGATTACACCTAGAAGAAATACAACGATTGCTAAAAGAATACAAACCTATGATATTATGTTTACAACATGTCAACAAAACAATATCAACAATAGGTAAATATACCTTAGCATCTTCATCTAGAGAGGAAGAAGGAAATTTAGGTACTGCTATATATGTAGGCTACATAACAAAGTATGTTATGACAAAGTACCTGTAAACTTTAATGATCTGCAAATATCGAGTATTAGAATACGAATCAAAAACGATAATTATGTAATTTATAATTTATACAACCAACCCAATAAAAATTATGACTTAGACAAACTTAAAGAATTACCTCATAACACCAAAGAACCTATATTAATAGTAGGTGATTTTAATGCCCACAACCCGATGTGGGACTGTAATTGTACAGACTCAAATAGAGCAGGAAGTAAAATAGAAGAATTCATAGATTCATATGACATTTGCTGCATAAATGATAACAAAATCAACACATATTTTTCTAAAACACATGGAACATATTCCTCAATCGACCTAACTCTATGTACAACAAACATAGTAGACAGATTGGACTGGAATACGGTAGACGACTTGCATACAATTGATCATTTCCCCATATTAATTTCTTTATTACAAAATAACCCCACCAAGCATGTCCCTCAATATAACATTTATAAAGCAGATTGGGAGCAATATGAATTCCACACTAGTAATATCCCACCATTTGAATATTCAAAAGACCACAATAAAACTAATAAATTTCTTGTTGATTTCATTACAAATGCAGCTGATAAAGCAATACCAAAATCCAAATCTCATCCAACAAAACACAAAGTCCCATGGTGGTCTGAAAAACTAACAGAATTAATAAAAATAAAACACCAAATCGGAAGACGATTAGATAATCTGAATAGAAAATTCAGTAAAATAAATAAAACATTACCGATATTAGAAGGAACCTTACAAAAACTGACTATATTATTATTAGAAATTAATACATTAAAACCTCTATATAACAAAGTATCTGCAAAATTTAAAAAGAGAAGTAATTCAAGGAAGAATCATTTCATGGAGAAAATATGTATCAGATCTGTCTAATAATACTCCCACACAAAAAATATGGGAAAAATTCAGGAAAATAAATGGTACCCATGTTAAACCACCTAGACATGCCATAATAAAAGATGGGAAAAGAATGCTTGATCCTAAAGAAATAAGTAATGTAATAGGTGAAAATTTTGCAAAAGTAAGTAGCGACAAAAATTTAGATGAGCATTTCCGAACTAGGAAAAATAATATAGAGTTAATAACAATAAATTTTGAAACCATAGAAGATATTTATTATAATAGAAAGTTTAATATAGATGAGTTAGAATTTGCATTGTTGAACAGCAATAAATCTGCCCCTGGAGGTGACAGTATTTGTTTTGAAATGATCTGCCATTTAGCACCTTTGGCAAAGGCATACTTATTAGAGTTTTATAACCACTTATGGCTTGAAATTTATTTCCTAATGAATGGCGTAAAGCTATAATCATTCCTATCCCCAAACCAGGAAAAGATCCCAGTAATGTAAACAATTACAGACCAATTTCTTTAACTAGTTGTCTATGCAAATTACTAGAAAAAATGGTAAATGCTCGACTAACATGGCACATTCGAGAAAACAAAATTTTGACTCCAACTCAATTTGAGTCACAGTGTAACAGATTGACACTGGATTCTCTATCTAACTTAGAAGATCACATACGAAGAGGATTTGAACGAAAACAAATTACTATAGCCGTGTTTTTTGACATTGAAAAGGCATATGATACTACATGGAGGTATGCAATATTAAAAACGTTACATGAAAATAACACCCGTGGACATTTACCTATGTTTATCCAAAACTTCCTGACAAATCGCAGTTTTCAGGTGAGAATTGATGATGTTCTGTCTACAACATTTCCTCTTGAAAATGGTGTTCCACAGGGAAGTGTCCTTAGTGGCACGCTGTTTACTTTAGCAATTAATGATATTAGTAATACTCTACCTATTGGTATTAAAAGTAATCTGTATATGGATGATTTTGCCATATATTATTCAGCCTCTCGAATAAAACATGCAGAACGAATCATTAATAAAAGCATAATAAAAATAGATGAATGGGCTTTATCTGTAGGATTTAAATTTTCCATAGATAAAACCCAAGCAATCATGTTTTATAAAAATAAAAGTGGAAAAAAGGAGAAGAAATAGACTTGAAAATCAGAAACCATAGTATACCAATTGGCCAAACAGCAAAATTTTTTGGATTAGTATTTGATACTCACATGAACTGGAAACATAACGTACATGAAATCAAAATGTAAAAGAGCATTAAACCTAATTAAAAACTATCGAACACTACTTGGGAGCAAATAGACATACCCTTACTTTATTGTATAAAGCAACAGTGCTGTCTGTCGTTGATTATGGAAGTAAAATATATGGCTCGGCATCAGACGCAACGCTGAAAACGGTAGACCCAGTTCATAATGAAGGTCTTAGAATATGTTCAGGAGCTTTTCGATCATCACCAACATCTTCTTTACAAGTTGAATGTGGTGAACTACCTCTGTCTCTCCATAGAGAGCTAGTAACAATGAAGAGTGCTCTGAGAATTCAGACAAATGATTCTCCGACCAAAAAATTATTTGGATTAAGAGATGTGTTTATAAACAATCATCCACCTTCTTTCCCAATTAGAGCTAGAAGATTATTTGAGTCGCTAAATATATATATACAATTACCTTTAATATTAAAATTGCCTCCTCCTTGGACAATGAACAAAATGAGAATTTGTACACACTTGAAATATTTATCAAAAAGTAATTCATATACTCTAGAATACCATAGACAACATACAGTAGAGCATATAATCCGAAAAGGTCCACATTACGCAATATACACTGACGGATCTAAGTCACAATACGGAATGGGATATGCTGCGGTATCCCAAAACAAAACGTATCAGTTCTCTCTCCCAGATAAAGCCTCTGTATTTACAGCTGAGTTATATGCAATAGTATCAGCCATAAAAATAATTAGAGAAGTCTCATGTAATAATTTTGTAATTTATAGCGACTCCAGAAATGCTATAGAAGCTATTCAAAGTTACAATCGAAAAAATAATATTGTACAACATATAAAGTTCTCAGTCCATAAATTGTATAATAAAGGAAAAAATATTGAAATATGTTGGATCCCTGCCCATGTAGAGATTAAGGGAAATGAAGAGGCTGATAAAGCAGCTAAAGAAGCGGTCCACATGACAAGAACAAATGTAGACATCCCTATCAGTGACTATACAAGATATATAAAAACAGTCATTGTAAAAAAATGGCAAAATATATGGAACGAAGAACCTGAAAATAATAAATTAAAACAGATAAAATCCAGTGTTGGAAAATGGAGTTCGTCATATCAGAGAGAGAGACACGCACAAGTAATTCTGACACGACTTCGAATAGGCCATACTCGTTTGACACATGGGCACTTAATGAACAGTCCATGTGGCCCTCTTCCCAAATGCCCAGATTGCAATGTGCTGATAACGGTTAAGCATATACTGTGTGAATGTCCAAAGTATAACCTGCAGCGATTATCAAATTTTGGAAATAGACCGATAGAAGAAATTTTGTCAGAATTTTCAACATTCTCAATAGTGCCCATTTTAATGTTCATGAGGAGATGCGAGTTAATTGTTAAAATATATAAAATCAATCAATCAGAATAATGAATTTCAAAACATGTAAATTTTATGATTTTACTTAGTTTTATTTTGAATTTTAAAATACCTTTTTAGTGAGCATATATGGAAGCATGAGTTTAAATGTATTTGTTGTGTGAGTGTGTTCCTGTATGAAAGCGTATGCCTTTTTACAGCTTTTAATTTCATTTTCATTTTCGTTCATTCATCATTGACAAGTGACCTATTAGGTCCCAGTGGTAGGCTTCTAGCCTAGACTTGTCATTCCATCCTAATCCTTCGGGCCAGCCCTATGAGAGCTGATAGCCAGCTCTGTGGTCTGGTTAAACTATTTTAATAATAATAATTGACGGCACCTATGGTGAAGGATGCATCAATGATGCCATACCTCCAAGTCTGCTCCAGTTTTGTGTATAGGGTCAGACTATTCTGCGCCAGCCAGAAGCACAGAGTCAAGCTGACTTGGGTTGAGGAAAGATTGGCAAAGACTGGAAATTCTTCTGGACAGCAAACTCCCCCATTGCAAAGAGTTGTGAACAGCTTGCAAAGTGTGGCTGCAAGTCTGGTGGCCGTGGCAGGTGCAAATGCTACAGGCTTGGGCTTACATGCACAGCTTTGTGTAGCTGCAAATGTGAGGTGTACTCATAATGTGAGGTGTAACTATAATGTTGCAAATGATGCGTCAGATACATCTGAATGAGAATTTCGTCACACTAAAGGGTGACACCATGCATCTTTAAAATCTTGCGTTCATTTCGGGTTAAAAAAAAAAGACATTGAGACAGTGCTCGAACATAGACAAGATACTTCATCATACTCCATTATAGTCTTGCGTTTGTATACTTTTCAGAGCATTATGGGGTCCCTTTTCAAGATGTAATATTGATAATAGCCCAATAAAAATGCTAGAAACAGATTCTGTGGCCTCATGAATGTAGCATAATTAAAAATTTAATGTCTCTATTTTTCTAAGTTGTAGAGATATCAAGCAAAATATTTCATGGCAGCCATTTTTACACCATCTTTATCACAATGGTAAATATAGTAGTAGGAGCTCTGATCATCTTCAATTAACTCTTCTACCCAGGAAGACATTATCTGAATAATGATTGATGTATTTATTTCAACAATGATTTACTCAAAGCGCCAGAAATCGAAACAACTAGTGGCCACCTTGAAAAGTGGTGGCCATATTGGAATTTTGCTTGAACACCCAGATTTTTCAAAAGAGGGTTTGAAATGTGCACTTGTGCTAAATTTCATGCTTGTATCACAAACTGAAGCATTTTTCTACTCATCTGCTGCACTATAAATGATGCATGAAGAAGACTATGGCATTTTCATACATGAATATATATAATCATACTTGTGAAATATACACATTCAAACATAGACATCATTGTGATGATCCAAGAATCGTTCCAGGTTCTTTCAAACTCTAAACAATAAGGATTCAAGACCAGCAATTGAAATAAAGGAAATGACTATAAAAAGAAACTCTCACAACACTACAACACATCTATTCACAACCTTATTTACAAAGAAAGCGAAATGTTGCTTCCCCTTTTCTCTCATTCAACGTAACACTAAACATAATAAATCTAACCAGTTATAGATAGGGGGAACAGGCTGGAAGGTAGAGTAATCTTAATACTTAAATGGTGAGTTGGTGAGTTATCCTTCGTGGCTGGGGGTTCAGCTGAAGAGATGATGCTGACACGATGACCTTGGGCTTGCAGACGTCACAGAAGGGCGACTGGGAACTCAGAAGGGATGTTGCTGGTATGATGACCACGGGTTCTTAGATGTTACAAAAGGGATGTCTTTAGGATGAGGCAGCAAATGCTGTTTCTCCAAGAATCCGGAGATTGTGCAAATGGAGGGCAGGAACGACTGGCGACTCGTCCTCACCACAGGCAGGAAGGGCTGGCGACTCGTCCTCACTACAGGCAGGAAGGGCTTAGCGACTTCTCCACACAAGCAGGAAGGGCTTAGTGACTTCTCCACACAAGCAGGAAGGGCTTAGCGACTTCTCCACACAAGCAGGAAGGGCTTAGCGACTTCTCCACATAAGTAGGAAGGGCTGTTGCTCCAAGAATCTGGAGACTGTGCAAATGGAGGGCAGGAACGGCTGGCGACTCGTCCTCGCTACAGAAAGGAAGGGCTAACTACTTCCCCTTGTCACAGACAGGAAGGGCTTAGCGACTTCTCCACACAAGCAGGAAGGGCTGACAACTTTTTTTCGTCACTAGTATGTAGGGCTCGCTGCTTCACCTTGTCTTGAACATGGAGGGCTTAGAGACTTCTCATCATAAACAGGCCGGGTTGGCTGATTTTCTTCATCTTGGGCAGAACAAGATTTTTATGGAGATAAGAGTAAAAGTCGTCTGAAGAGGATACTCCTGTTGTAACCTTGCTTTGTCCAATCTCTGATTGCCATCTCTGTCTCTATCTGTTTCTATCTCTGTCTTGGGAAGTCTCTTCTGGAAAAAAGTTAAATATATCTTAGTTTAACCAGACCACTGAGCTGATTAACAGCTCTCCTAGGGCTGGCCCGAACAATTAGATTTAATTTTACGTGGCTAAGAACCAATTAGTTACCTAGCAACGGGACCTACAGGTTATTGTGGAATCCAAACCACATTATGACGAGAAATGAATTTCTATTAACAGAATAAATAGCTCAAATTCTTCATTAGCCGATCGGAGAGTCGAACGCTAGGAGCTTTTATATTACTGTATGGGCAGAGCTAATGACGACAGACAATTGTCACTCCCATATAAGGAGATTTTTTAATATCTGCATAATGATTGGTTCCTTAATAACTATCCCTTTCTGGTCACGCCATAGAAGCTTTCAGAACAAATTTTCTGATGCAATGTGGATCGAATATTGCGTCATGTTACATAGGCATGGCATGAGATACCACGTGGTGTCGTTTCCACAAGAACGGGTTTTCATTGAATCTCTAATTGTCCACAAGGCTTTGAGAACAGTAACTGACTGGCGATGACATCCTCGAGCAAACACAAGAAGCAGTCACGTCTTGGAAAAGTGATATTTCATTTTCAATATATTTCTTCAACACTGTTGCATCTACACGTTCCCCCCACCCCGCCCAATAAAAAGATAAAATCTACTTATTTCATTTTTTAAAAGAGCAAAAGAGACAAAAAGACTTTAAACTCATCATCTGAAGTAAGGAACAACTCTGCATTTCGCTTCAACTTAGCTTCAGCAAAACACGCTCACTTCACACTTCGCTCACAAACCACATTCGCGCTACAGCCCCCAAAAAAAAAACGCAATGGCTCTTACTCAACTTGCTCAGAGCCAAAGAGAGAAAGAACAAACTACTCTCATTTGCGTATATAAAAACGTGTATGAATTTTTTTCTTTTTCTGCATAAAAGGAAGAATTAGATGAAAAAAACAGGGTATATTTACATTAAGAAAAGGAAGAAAAAAAAATCCTCGTGAATAAAATTCAGGATTGATAGCGTTTTTACCCGCGACTTTTTTTTCCCTGGTTTCGAAACAACCAAAACTTGGGGCGCATCTTTGATTTTACTATAGAAACTGAAATTCGAGTCAGTTGTTTCTGAGAGTGTTACCTTGTATTTAAACGCGATTACAAAGTTATTGAAAAGCATGTCGAATAGGTTCATGATAACTTAGAATAATAGTGGCCCATACAACCCGCTAGAATTCCTGTTAACGTATGCCTACTGGACATTGTGTCTACGGATAGTTTGCCTACTGGATATTATACCTACCGGACATTGTGCCTACGGACAGTTTGCCTATTGGACATTACACGTACCGGATATTAAGTGTGTGTGTGTTTTGTATATATTTGTGAAATGATTCACTCAACTCTCACGCCCTCATTACTAGCCTACCTTTTACGTTCTTACCTGAGGTATAAATCTCTATTGTGAACTCCCCGTGATGGTTTCCTCATCGCTCTTTCTCTCTCTCTCTCTCTCTCTCTCTCTCTCCTCTTCCCACTCTCTCTCCCTCACCCTCTCCCTCTCCTCTACCCTCTCCCTTTCCTTCTGTGTTTCGTGCATTTTCAAAAATGGATAAAAAATTATCTTGATAAAGCTCTTCTTCTCCCTCCCTCTCCCATTTACTTATGTCCCCTATTTTATGCTGTCGGTTGAGGAGAGAGGGGCTAACAGGTTTATCATGGGAATTTTATCCAGTTTTGAAAATGCTTGAATCACAGTGGGAGAGGATGAGAGTGGGGGAGCGGGGGGAGAGGTTGAGGGAGAGGAGGCAGGAGAGAGAAAGTATGCCGGGAAATTATCACGGAGAGATGTCTATAGATTTATACCTCAGGTATAAAAGGTAGCCTAGTAATTAGGGCTTGAGAGTTTAGTGAATCAATTTACAAATGTGTATATATATATATATATATATATATATATATATATATATATATATATATATATATATATATATATATATATATATATATATATATATATATATATATATATATATATATATATATATATATATATATATATATATATATATATATATATATATATATATATATATATATATATATATATATATATATATACTTAACTCAGCTACTGGGGACAAGCCAGTCCAACTCAGTGCTGGTCCCAAGCCAGGATAAATGGGGAGGGTAGGTGTGTCGGGCAGGGGGCGGGGGCGGGGCTTCCAGCCATAAAATCTAGCCAAAACAAAATAGAATAGTTGACTTTCATCAGAAATCGGATAGTGCTAGGGGATTCCCTGTAGGCGATGAGCAGGGGCCTCACCTGCCCCCTGTGATAAATGGGCAAGGGCTACTGGGTAGTGGGTGCCCCGGTTAAAGAAGCAAGTCCAAAAATGAGAAGAGTGGGGAGAAGGAAGCTGGTGTTATCTTTGAGAGTTGGAGTTTTGAACGTGGGGACAATGACTGGAAAGGGATGAGAGATAGCAGATATGATGGCGAGAGGAAGGATAAGTATTTTGTGTGTGCAGGAGGCTAGATGGAGGGGAAATAAAGTGAGAGAGCTGGGATGTGGATATAAATTGCTATATAGTGGAACAAATAAGGAAGGTCAAAATGGAGTGGGAATAATTCTATCAAAAAATTCTTGAAAGACTGAATAATAAGCATGAAGGGGACAAGTGACAGAGCAATGATTGTGAAACTGTCCCTAGATGAAAAAATAGTCAACATTGTGAGTGCTTATGCCTCTCAAGCAGGATGTGATAAAGTTGAGAAAGTGGCATTTTGTGAGGAAATGGACCAACAGATGAGTGAACTACCAGCAGAAGAGAGATTAATTATTGGTGGTGACATGAATGGACATGTAGGAAGGACCAGAGAGGGTACATGGTGGCTGGGGAGTTGGAGAGAGAAATGACGAGGAGAGAGAGAGTTGTGAACTGTGCTGTGTCATTTGATTTGGCTATTGTCAACACCTGGTTTGAAAAGAAAGAAAATCAGTACATCACATACAAGACTGGAGCAATAGAAAGTCAAATTGACTTCATCATGTGCAGAAGATCACATCTGAGAGAGGCGAGAAATTGTAAAATTTTAAATGGAGAGTGTGTGGTAGCACAGCACAGGTTGGTGGTAATGGTCTTGGAAATAAAGAACACAGTAAAAAGTAGGCCTGCACGTGTCCCAACAACAGTCAAGTGTGGAAGCTGACACAAGAGGAGGAAGCGAGGCAAGAATTTAAGGAGAGCTTATTGATGGAAGTTAGATTGCTAGAGGGAGTGCAAGAATGGTGGAATCACAACAGTATGGTGATAAAGACAGTGGTTGGAGAAGTGTTGGAAAAGACATCTGGAAAGAAACTTCCTGATGATAAGGAAACCTGGTGGTGGAATGATGAAGTGAAATAGGTGGTGAAAGCCAAATAAGATTAAAAAAAAGATCTGAGAAAAATATGGACAGCAAAAGGATAAGGAGAGGTACCAAAGACATAAGAAACAAGTAAAGAAGGCAGTTACGCAAGAAAAGGCAAGAACATTAGATTGAATGTACGAAGAGCTGGAAACACCTGAGAGGGAGAGAAAATCCACTGAATTGCAAAGTCGAGGGTCAAGAACGCCAAAGACTACTCCCATATAAAATGGGTTAAGGATGGGAATGGAGTGGTTTTATGCAATGAGGATAGGATAAAGAAGAGGCTAAAAGAATATTATGAACACCTGTTAAATGAAGAAAACCCTAGAAAATTCTTTGAAGATGGATCCCAGAACCTTGGTATGACACATACTATTAGCAGGCAGGAAGTAAAGAGGGCAATATAGAAGATGAAAAATTATAAAGCAACAGGACCAGATGGAATTCCTGCAAAATTGTGGAAGAGCCTGGGAGAAGAAGGAATAGACATGCTGTGGGACCTAGCAAAGAAAATATACAATCAGGAAAAGATACCAAAAGAATGGATTGAAAGCTTTATTGTACTTATCTATAAAGAGAAGGGTGACATCCAGGATTGTGCAAACTACAGAGGAATAAAGTTAATGTCTCACACCATGAAAATCTGGGAAAGAATAATGGATCAAAGACTTAGAGGGGAAACGTCTGTAGGTGAAGAACAGTTTGATTTCATGCCAGGAAGAGGAATGACAGATGCAGTGTTTGCCCTCCGACAGATGATGGAAAAACACTGTGAAAAGCAGAAAGGACTGCACATACTATTTATAGATCTGGAAAAGGCATACGATAGGGCACCACGCCAAGAGGTTTGGAGGTGCATGAGAGTAAAGGGAACACCGGAGAAGTATGAGAGGTTGGTCCAAGATATGTATGGAGGAGCAAAAATGCGGGCTAGAAGCAGTGTTGGGTTAACTGAATGGATACCAGTAAGAGTAGGTTTACATCAGTGATCTGCTCTGAGTCCACATCTTTTTGACCTGATAATGGATGTGCTCAAGGAATAAGAGATCAAGCCCCATGGTGCATGTGGTTCGCTGATGACATTGTGTCATGCAGCACCAACAGAGGGGCAGTGGAGTCAAAATTAGAGCAATAGAGGAAGGTACTGTAAAACAGAGGTTTAAAGATCAGTAGGAAGAAGACTGAATACCTAAGTTTTAATGGAGATCAAGACTCCAAGATCAGTATGGAAGGGACAAGGTTGAACCTAGTAAAAAATTTAAGTGTCTTGGTTCAGCAGTGGCTGATGATGGAAATTTGGATGTAGAAATAACACACACAGTGCAGGCTGGATGGAAAAATTAGAGAGAGATGTCAGGTGACTTGTGCAACTGCAGATTCAATATAAAGGTTAAAGGAAGAGTGTATGAGACAGTAGTGAGACCAGGTTTGATGTAAGGAGCAGAAACATATCCAGTAAAGAGAGCACAAGAGAAGAAACTGGATGCAGTGGGGATGAAAATGCTCAGGTGGATGTGTGGAGTAACAAAAATGGACAGGATAAAAATTAAAAGAATAAGAGCAACTACCAAAGTCACAGAACTATCAAAGAAGGCCCAGGAAAGAAGACTGCAGCATTATGTCCATGTGATGAGAAGGGATGAGACATATGTAGGGAGGAGAGTGATATATATGGAGGTGCCTGGTGGGTGAGCAAGAAGACCAAAGCGAAGGCGGATAGATGTAGTTAGAGAAGATCTGAGTGACAAACAGTTGTCAGAAGACGATGTGTTTGACCAAGCCAGGTGGAAGAAAGCTGTCAGAAACATCGACCCCACATAGAAGTGGGAAAAGATACAGAGGAAGAAGAAGAAGAAGGTATATATATATACACCGAAGGGGAATTTATATAAGTGATAAATGAATAAGACCCACTGGGACGCCAACCCTTGACATGGACCCATTCAGCGACTCCAGTAGACGTTACCACCGCGCCATCAAGAGAGGTATAAATCATTACCGAGTCTGCTGTACTGTTTTTTCCCGTCGGGGAAACTGTACTTAGCCTCGGCAATGACCCACCTCCACCATGATAGTTCATTGGTACATTTGGAACACGCAGCTCTTATTATGAAATTTTTTATCACACCGTGATTTATATACAATCATGAAGCTACAAATGTCGCTTAATATCAAATTCATGCTACCTCGAGAGTATCTCCGATGGAGAATTATCACTGAAGGGGAATTTATATAAGTGATAAATGAATAAGTACCACGGGGACGTGAACCCTTGACATGGACCCATTCAGCGACTCCAGTAGACGTTACCACCACGCCATCAAGAGAGGTATAAATCATTACCGAGCCTGCTGTACTGTTTTTTCCCTTCGGTGATAATTCTCCATTGGAGATACTCTCGAGGTAGCGTGGATTTGATATTAAGCGACATCTGTAGCTTTCTGATTGTATATAAATCACGGTGTGATAAAAAATTTCATAATAAGAGCTGCGTGTTCCAAACGTACCGACGAACTATCATGGCGGAGGTGGGTCATTGCCGAGGCTAAGTACAATTTCCCCACGACGGGAAAAACAGTACAGCAGACTCGGTAATGATTTATACCTCTCTTGATAGCGTGGTGGTAACGTCTACTGGAGTCGCTGAATGGATCCATGTCAAGGGTTCGCGTCCCGGTGGTACTTATTCATTTATCACTTATATAAATTCCCCTTCGGTGATAATTCTCCATCGGAGATACTCTCGAGGTAGCGTGAATTTGATATTAAGCGACATTTGTAGCTTCAAGATTGTATATAAATCACAGTGTGATAAAAAAACTTCATATATATATATATATATATATATATATATATATATATATATATATATATATATATATATATATTTCTTCTTTCTCTGCATTTTTTCCCAATTCTATGTTGGGTCGATGTTTCTGCAGCTTTCTTCCACTTGGCTTGGTCAAACACATCGTCCTCTGACAACTGTTTGTCACTCAGATGTATATATATATATATATATATATATATATATATATATATATATATATATATATATATATATATATATATATATATATATATATATATATATATATATATATATATATATATATAACTTAACCTTCACTTTGTTTTGGGAGCACTCTAAAGAATTGTGTAATGCAGGTTAGGTTAGGTTAGCTTAGGTCTGCAAATGCATCTGTTTTATAGGCAAATGTATATGTTTTGTAGGTAAATGTATCTGTATCTGTTTTATAGGCAAAAAAATATATCTACTATGTAGGCAGGTATATGTACTGTTTAGGCAAATGTATATGTTTTGTACGCAAATGCTTCTGTTTTATAGGCAAATGTACATGTCTTGTAGGTAAATGTATCTGTTTTGTTGGCAAATGCATGTTCTGTAGGTGAATGTATTTGTTTTGTAGGCAAATGTGTGTGATTTTTAAGCAAATGTATGTGTTTTGCAGACAAAATGTATTTGTTTTGTAGACAAAAGTATGTGTTTTGTAGACAAAATGTATGTTTTGTAGGCAAATGTATGTTTTATGGGTAATTGTATATGTTTTGTAGGCAAATGTATGTGTTTTGTAGACAAAATGTATGTTTTGTAGGCAAATGTATGTTTTATGGGTAATTGTATATGTTTTGTAGGCAAATGTATGTGTTTTGTCGGCAAATATATCTATTTTTTAGGTAAATGTATATGTTTTATAGTTTTTATATGGTATAAATTTCTCTTCCTTGCGAGGTATGTCATTTCCGTTTGCGCACTTTTATTTGTCCAGTTCTGTTTCCGATTTTTTTCATTGCGTATATTGACAAAGAAGTTTAGGAAAACGTATAATATTATGAAACAATAAATAAGAAGTTTCAAAGTATATGGAAAAGCTTTTATGAGGCAGACGAGGATGTTAAAAACAGATGGAAAAATCAACAGAGGGGTAATGTGAAGGATGGCATGGATGCATGGTTTGGAAGAAATGGCAAAAAAACAATTGAACATTTTAATGATTGAAGCAAAACATGTTTTGGAATACAGTAGAGTGCTTAATTCGGTGTAAAAGGGAGTATGAGACAAGGGCATTTGGATATTGATGGCTACCTGTTATCTACAGGGGTGGAGTGCTGCGAGAAATTAAATAAAGTATATTTGGTATACAGCAGGTACAAAGTAGTTGGATAAGCAATGAGTCGTGGATGGATTTTGGAATGTTCACCCGCCTTTATTACGTTATATCATCAAGAGATGATGATTTCTTCATTGATTTTACTAAGGACATGTCGCACTTTGTTAAACAATCGTACACGGTAAGCCTTCTTCTCTTCCTCCAGGGAGTCATTCAACATATCATCTTCATCATCTATGGCATCTGAAGGATTCGGCGATGGAGTGTCGGGAAAGAGAAAAGAATAATATAATAATTCAAAAAAATAATAAGTTAAATACGTATTATCACCTTTATTGTTTCATCGTTATTGTTATCATTATTACTATCATTATTATTATTAACTACTAATAACGAAGTGTATAAATACTCACTGTTACAGACGAAATCGACTTGCTTCTCCATCAGGACACTGTCAGAACTTGAGCACTTTCCACAGTAGCAGTGGGACACTTAAAGATCTTCCACGAACTTCCTTCGCCGGCTTTTTATTGGCATTGGAAAGCGGGGTGGGGGTTGGAGGGGCGTTAGAGGGAAGTTAGTGGGTGTATGGTTAAGAACTTGTTATGAAACAATAAAATAAAAAGTTTAAAGTACAGTATATGGAAAAAACTTTTATGGGGCATACGGAGATGTTTAAAAAAAAACAAAGGAACCAATCAACAAAGGGGTAATGTAAAGGATGCTATGGATGCATGGTTTGGAAGAAAAGATGAAAAAAAAACTGTTAAACATTTTAATGATTATAAAGCGGAACGTGTTTTAGAATACAGGAGAGTACTTAACTCGGTATGGAAAGGAGTCTCAAACGAGGGCATTTTTGAAATATTGATGGCTGCCTATTATCTACGGGGATGCAGTTCTGCAAGAACTTAATGAAGTATATTTAGTACAGGTCCTATAAAGTAGTAGGATAAGTTGACACGTCATGGATGGATTTTCGAATGTTTCGAGTTCAAAGTTAATATACGACCAGTTGGTTAAAAAAAAAAAAAAAGCTTGAAAGTGATAGCGAGAGAAGAAACTTGACAATAACCTTGACCGGGAGTGAGTTTACGGTCATAAATGTTAATCTGTTAATACCGCTCTCCTTACTTAAAAAAGTACTGTCAATCTGAAACTCTTCGAAAGAGTAGCGAATAATTAACGCCGAAAAAAAATAGTTGAAAAGAAACAGTCGGTGAAATGAATAAATATGGAAAAGAGTGAGTTGGAAAAGCAGAAAAAAAGAGACTGTATTTGTGCGAATGTTTTACGTAGCTAAAAGAAATAGTTGGTGGCATAATGTCTGGTGGGCGTAATGTCAAGTAGGCAAACTATCGTTAGGCATAATGTCCGGTAAGCAAACTATCTATAGGTATAATGTCTGGAAGGCGTAATGTCCAGTAGTCAAACTATCCGTAGGTATAATGTCCGGTAGGTGTAATGTCCAATAGACAAACTATCTATAGGCATAACGTACGGTAGGTGTAATGTCCAGTAGGCAAACTATCCGTAGGCATAATGTCCAGTAGGTGCAATGTCCAGTAGGTGTAATGTCCAGTAGGCAAACTAGCCATAGGCATAATGTCCAGTAGGTGTAATGTCCAGTAGGCAAACTATCCGTAGGCATAATGTCCGATAGGCATAATGTCCGGTAGGCAAACTATCTGTAGGCATAATGTCCAGTAGGCTTAATGTCTAGCAGGCAAACTATCTGTAGGCATAATGTCCAGTAGGCTTAATGTCTAAGTAGGCAAACTATCTGTAGGCGTAATGTTCAGTAGGCGTAATGTCCAGTAGGCAAACGATCCGTAGACACAATGTCAAGTAGGCATACGTTAACAGGAATTCTAGCGGGTTGTATGGGCCACTATTATTTTAAGTTATCATGAACCTATTCGACATGCTTTTCAATAACTTTGTAATCGCGTTTAAATACAAGGTAACATTCTCAGAAACAATTGACTCGAATTTCAGTTTCTATATTAAAATCAAAGATGCGGCCGAAGTTTTGGTTGTTTCGAAACAAGGGGAAAAAAATCGCGGGTAAAAAACGCTATTAATTCTGAATTTTATTCACGAGGATTTATTTTCTTTTTCCTTTTCTTAATATAAATATACCCTGCTTTTTTCTTATCTTATTCTTCCTTTTATGAGGATAAAGAAAAAGATTCATACACTTTTTATGTACACAAATGATTGGAAAGGAGGGGGATGGTGTGTATGTTTAAATATATATATTTCACAAGTATGATTATATTCATGTATGAAAATACCATAATCTTCTTCATGCATCGTTTATAGTGCAGCAGATAAGTAGAAAAATGCTTCAGTTTGTGATACAAGCATTAAATTTAGCGCAGGTGCACATTTTAACCCCCTCTTTTGAAAAATCTGGGTGTTCAAGCAAAATTTCAATATGGCCGCTAGTTGTTTCGATTTCTGAAACTTTGCGTAAATCATTGTTGAAATAAATACATCAATCATTATTCAGATAATGTCTTCCTGGATAGAAGAGTTAATTGAAGATATCACCAGAGCTCCTACTACTATATTTAACATTGTGATAAAGATGACGTACAAAATGGCCGCCATGTAATATTTTGCTTGATAACTCTGCAACCAAGAAAGATAGAGACGTGATATTTTTATTTGTGCTTACATTTATGAGGCCAGAGAATCTGTTTCTATCATTTCTGTAGGGCTGTTATCAATATTACATCTTGCAAAGGGACCCCTTAATGTCCTGAAAAGTATACAAGCACAAGACAATAGTGGAGTATGATAACAAAGTATCTATGTTCCGAGCATGTCTCAATGTCTTTTTTTAACCCCAAAATGAACGGAAGATTTTAAAGATGCATGGTGTCACTCTTTAGTGTGACAAAATTCTCATTCAGATGTATCTGAAGCATCATTGGCAGCATCATAGTTACACCTCACATTATAATTACACCTCATATTTGAAGCCTCACAAAGATGTGCATGTAAGCCAAAGCCTGTAGCATGTGCACCTACAATGGCAACTAGACTTGCAGCCACACTTTGTAAGCTGTTCACAACTCTTTGCAATGGGGAGCTGGCTGTCCTGAAGACTTTCCAGTCTTCGCCAATCTTTTCCCAACCCCAGTCAGCTTGACTCTGTGCTTCTGGCTGACACAGAATTGCCTGATCCTATACACAACCTGCTGTGACTTTATGTCTGCTCCATGTTCGACCATACTAGTGATCTGGAGCAGACGTTGAGGTATGGCATCATTGATGCATCCTTCACCAAAGGTGCTGTCAAACCTGAACAGATGATCCAGAATATACTTCCTCAGTATCTTTGCTGCTTTAGCATTCACAAGTATCTGAGTAGTCAGATGCCTGAGATAGGGCTAAAGCTACATCTTTCTGCAGGGCAAGTAGCACACCTCTTAATTTCTTTTGTGCTTCTAATTCAGGGATTCTGCTAACAATTTGTCCTTTAATCTTGTTGTATTTACAGTGGGTGAGACAATGCCCAATTGTTCCAGGCACTGGTGGTATAATTGGGATATGTCTGCAAGAGGAAATATGGCAGTACTATCCAAACTCAAGCTGGATATAATTAACCAACTCTGATAGAATCAGTGGATTTACATCTGGTTCTTCACTGTAACATTGTTCTTTCTCAATATT
>NC_089788.1:46506622-46606622 GCF_040412425.1 Macrobrachium rosenbergii
ATATTCCTCATATTTTTCTCTCTTTGTTTCAATAAATGTTTTCAAAGACTTGAGTGCTTTCACTGCAGTACTGAGAGCCATTTTAGGATCTTGTAGAATATGGTTTGTTGCACTGAATCTTTCTAGGATGTCATTCCAAAATGTAGCATAAATGGCTATTTCTAATTTACTCATTTTTTCATATAAATTACATGCTTCATTCCGAGCCACAGCCTTGTTTTCCTCATCAGTCATTATGTCATAAAGAACCTCTCTCATCTCTCTGTAACCATGCACTATAGCGTTTGTTGCATCTGCTCTGCAAGACCAACGAGTTTCATTTAGTCGCTTGGGAACATATAACTGCTTATCAGCTCTTGTTAATTTTTCTTTGAGCGTAGCATAGCGTGCCGTCGATGCTGTGAAAAACATATAAATTTGTTGAACAAAGTCAAAGTAGTGAATAGCGGCAGAGCATGTATTAACTGCTGCCCTTCCCACTAAATTAGGGGAATGTCCAAAGCATGGCACAAACTCTGATAATGGATTCTTGTCTTTGATGAGGGCTTGCATTCCTTTATACTTCCCGCTCATATTAGCAGCGTTATCATAGGACTGCCCTCTGCAATCTTTGAGATCAATATTGTGGCCCTCTAAAAACTGAAATAGGGCTTTGGCCATATCAGAACCATTGTGACCTCGATTGTCTATGAACGCCAGGAACCTTTCTTTTGGCAATGTGTCTTCCATATAGCATTATGACTAAAGTTAGTTGATCAATGTAACCCTCATCTGGGGTTGAGTCAAGAGAAACAGAATAATATTTTGGCCTCTTGATTCTTGATATTATTTCTTGCAGTACATGTTCGCCCAATATTCCAACTACTTCTTCACAAATAGTAGAGGATAGATAATTTGTGTGACCTCGTCCTTTATTTGCATGCAGTTTGATGTGAGTTGCAAGAAATGGATCATACTCTGATAGGAGTTCAAGTATACCAAGAAAATTCCCATTTAATGGAGAACCAATCAGTTCAGCTGTGCCTCTGAATGTTAGTCCTCGCTCAGCGATAAATTTAATTGTACTTACAATACGTGTAAGAAGTTTACACCAGTATTCTTGCAAATGAACTATTTGCTTTGATAATTCTTGATCTATTCTGCCATGTTCTTTCCCTAGTTTGGCCCCAGTAATGATGGATTCAAGATGGCACTTTGATTTCTCGTGATCAGCTATCCTGTCATTTCCATGCTTTCAGTCACAAAATCCATCTGTGGCTAATTTGCCCTTTTCAGTTCCTGAATTAACAAGCTTACAGGGAAAACAATAAACTTTGCCAGTTGTTGGAGAGAAACAGAGCCATGAACGATTAATTATTTCATTATTCAGTGTTTTCCTCTGAAACAAACTTCGTGAACATTTACGTGAGCAATGAATTCCACTCTTCCCTTTCACCTGATCTTGAAGTTTTGAAACTTTTTCCAGTAACTGTTCATCACAATGTTGTAATTCATTTGATCCCTTCTTTGCCCCAAAAAGCTAGCATTTTTTCTGTAGATGACTCAGGCCATAAACCAATATCATTCTCAAAACCTTGATTTTTCATACTGACCTTTTCCATAGCAACATCTTCCTCATGTTCCTGTACGTCCTTATGTTCATGTTCACCCTGGAAAATTGTGTCGACTTCATACACTGGTGCAGAGCTACTTGAAGATACGTCCAAAGGCTCTGCCTTTTCTGAAGATGGCGTTTCAGTTTCTATAATTAATTTACTTGTTTATGCCTCTTCTGACGGCTCTGAAGCATTTTCAACAGGCTGTTTTATGGCAGCAAGGTCGAAGTAGGTGCTTATTAAGGGTACTTTCGATATTGCTTCAAGATGTCTTTTATCACATGCTTGAGACATTTTGCGTTTCTTTGCACCACTTTCGTATATACGAGGAGTTTTATGTCTGTCACTCATCTTTTTCCAGGAGGTCTTGACAGTCCGACAGACTGTCTTCCAGGCAATGCTCGTCAATTTTCTATAATTTTTGACAGCCTCCTACGAGGGTCGGGAGCAGACCACCCGGCTAGGAAAACAATTAAGGGGTGTAAAGATCACAAAGGGTGGTTTGGGGGGTGAAACCCCCCACTGATATAACGGGGGCATGGAGGGCGAAGCCCCCCATCTAGAAACTAACCAATTCAGTGACAAGTTAGGAGGTTAGGTCAGTGTTCACGGTTAGGCTAGTGCACATAAAAATTACTAAGGAGGGTGTGGGGGCGAAACTAGCCAATACAGCGACAAGATTAGGTTAGTTAATTTTGGCTCACATCTCTTACATTTCATGTTTTTTGCCCTTTCAGTGAGGGAAGGGAAAAAATTATATTCGCTTACTGTTGAATAAAGGGTTGAATCTAAGAATTAGCGTCTTACCACCTACTATGTCATAAAGTCATACCTCGCCAATCAATGGGGTCCCCTCCCCGCTCCTTTTGCGATAATGTTGGCCGAATCCCCAACAACCTATTTATATACCATATTATTATTATTATTATTATTATTATTATTATATTAGTAGTAGTAGTAGTAGTAGTAGTAGTAGTAGTAGTAGTAGTAGTAGTACATCATCTAATGAAGTTACAACAACTTTTAGAACAGCTGAAGCTAAAGATATTGCGGACTACTTATTATTGTGATCAGGTATCACTTCTATTTGCCTCCAGCAATAACTACTTTTTAAGTAACTTTTTAATGATAAGATAAAACGAATTTCCGACACCTATAAATGTACGTCAACAGGAAATCAATGGAAAAACAAGGCGGAAATTTGGAAAATAATCGAAATAGAGTAGGCTATGCTAAAAAATTCCAGTAGGCCTATTAGCCTACCAAGATGTCACTGCAACCCCCCAAAAGACAGCCAAAGAAAGTTAATTAAACAAGCGAAATTCTATATAACTTACTTTGAAACACAGGAGTAAGCGTGGCCACCAAACAGAACAAAGAATGTTATTGTTATCTGAAACAATTTCACAAAATACAATTCAACTTCACACGCCTTTGTAATCACTGGATTCACGGCACCAAATGTCGGACTCGACAGACAACAAGAAATAACAATAAACAAAAGCACTACGCATAGCGTAAGCTGACACTGTATTTCTTTACGAATTTTCAACTTTCATTAAAGAGACTTCTTCTTACTCTCCTTCTGCTTTCTTAATTAAAATAGCAGTTACTCCTTTCAATTTATGTTATTCTAAACTTCTAAACAATTGTCAGTACAATAGTTCTATTAGCCTAACTAGTGGTCTAATAGAATAATAGATAACATGAACAAAGTGATATATCTTTACCAATATGTTTCTTTTTTATTTAAGGGAAAGAAAATACAAGATAAAGTAAGGAAAGAAATTAAAAAAGAGGGGATTAAAAATGCAAAGATAACAGAAAACAAAAGGTAACTAAGGTGGTAAAAAGAAAATGAAAACCCAAAAAGTGAAAAAAATGTATAATGGGTCATGGAAATCACCTCTTTCTGTAGGGGCCCTGGGGCTATAGCCCCTGTTGCCCTCCCTTTAATCCGGCCCTGCGTACATCTAAACCTTTGCTGGATTGGCCAATATAAAAAGAGGGGCAGTTCAAAACTTGGAAATTTTATATATTATGTTGTTTTCTTTAGATCTACTTTTTATTAACATTCCTTTCAGAGTGTTATTATAGGAAAAAACGAGGTTGACAGTAAAAGATTTTAACAATAATTTATTGGTTTTGAAAACATAAAATCATTGTTAAAATCCTTCAGTGCATTCAGCCAGTGAATCCTCTTTGGATTCTACCGTGGAAATGGATAGGCACAACTTAGAAATGGCCTTCAGTCCCAGGCATATGAGGGTTTAAATACGGTAAACAGAAATAGGAAACTGGAATGTAAGAACCCTAAATCAAATTGAGAGTGTGCATCACGGTACAGATGAATGATTCAATATAAACTGAATGGGGTTACTGCAAACAATTAATCACGAAGAGCACTTAGTATTGATAAAGAAATAGGTATGATCTTAATACCAGATAAAGAAAAGGCACCAACAGATTTGACAGCACTGAGAAGCAGATTATAGATGGCCAAATTTAATGTGCTATAATAACAAATTAACTCTCTGGTTAAATAAAAGATGAATTTTGAAAAGAACTAAAGGATATTATAGATGACACATCAGAAAGAGAAAAAATTAATTGTTGTTGGTTATTGGAAAGCAATAAGAATAACGAGTGTATGGAGAACATAATTTGCAAGGAAGACCTGGAATACACTACTAAAGAAAAGGGATGCAATTTATCATTTTTTTTAGCAGATAATTTGATAATTGGATGCACGCTGTTCCAACAAAAAGGACATCCATATTCCATAAAAGGGTTTAGACATCTTCAGAGGCAGTCATAGAGACTAAATATATCATAGCCATTAAGCAAGAGCGAAAAATAACATTGAGAATGTCAGGAGCTATAAATGAGCAAGTGTCATCAGGACTCACTAACTTATTATTGCCACTTTGTAAATGAAATTAAAATCAGCCAACAAGAAAAATTGATAGAGTAGCTAGACTTAATGCAGTAAAGCTTCTTGAGGATGATCATTTAAAAGCTTTTGCTACTGAAATTCAAAATAGATCTGCAGTTCAAGAAACCATATTTGAGGAGGGACAGACAATGAATGAGGACTGGCTTAACATCCCAAATATATACCGATCTATTCGAAAAAAAAAGCAACTGCAATATGGGGGTAAAAAACAAAAACTTAATTATCGAATGAGTCCTGGGATACAATAAAGAATAAACAAAAGCCAAAGGTACAACTAAACTCAGTTTTTTTTTTTTTTTTTTCACCGAGGCACATTGGCACTCACTCGCAGGGGTGCCCTTTTAGCTCGGAAAAGTTTCCTGCTAGCTGGTTGGTTGCAAATATTTTGTCCGAATAGCATCATTGTTTTTAAATAATTACCAAGTAATGTGAATCGAAACTTATTTACTAACCTAAATTTCTCCCTCAGACATATGTTTTGTCAATAAATAATGTTAACGAACAAAGAGATTATAAAGTACTGTGATGGTAAGTCTAAATTTAATAACAACACCCGCCAAAGTCAACGACAGGAGCTTGTTTTCGGATGCACGCTGCATAATTTGTTTACTTTTCACATATTCTAACACCAATTGGGATAAATTACACTAAGCATAAGAAAAACATGTTATTATAAACTTTCTTTGAATACCAGAATCTACTAAAAACATGTGTGGATTTAATAAAACTCGCTATTGGTGAAAACTTCCGGGGAGGTAAAAGGAACAGCCTGTGGCTTTAGATAAAATTTAGATAAAATTACCTAGATAGGTCGGCCTAGTTGTTCATATGGTATCCACATGCCAGGAAATGTTGATGGGCACAAAAGCTTTTCAGATTCATATCATCTTTTATAGGCTTTTGTGCTGAAGCCTTTTGTTATATCATTATGATAAATATGATGATAAATATGAAGAGGCTATTTTTTTCTTTTACATAATAATAATGTAATTCCCTTATCATGGCTAAATTTCTTGCACACATTTCAAACTAGGCTAGCCTATGTCTGTGTGTCTTACACCATTTTTTGACAATTGCAATAAATTTTGCTTAACTCTGTAAGGTAAGGAGTAACAGTAAATAGTAGCTGGTGCTTGATATAAGTTAGGCTAGGTGTATGTCTGATGTAAGTCCGTATAGAAAGGGTTTGCTAACTTTGTTGTAAAAGTTTAAAATTCTATTAATAGCACTATTTTCGGTTTGAGGATACTGTAGTGTTCCATAAATTGCATAAAAATCACAATTAAACGAATCTATAATTTCACCAAGTTACAACCATGATACCCCTCCCCCTTCTATCCCCGCCTCGGTATTTGACAGTAGACGCCTATAGCCTACTTCAAAATGTATTTGTTATAGTACATTTTCTATCCAGTCACATATTCTTTTTTTCAAAAATATCCGCAGAAACTCGTAGTTAACCTTGTATGTGTCCTGAACAGAGCGCAAAACGAGAAAATAAAAATTTTTCTTATCTCGCATTGTCTACTGTAACTTACATGAAAGAGTAAGTTGTTAATTTCTGCGAAATATTTTTTTGTTAGTGTGCACCTACAAAAAGAAGCATAGAAACTATTTAATTGCAGATATAGCCATTAAAGTAATCTCAATAACATAACGCTGATTTCAACATTTACATAAATCAGGAAAAAGCTGCAATGACATAAATCAGGAAAATGCTGCAATGACAATCGGCTGGTTTTTCCGCTAGGCCGCCACAGGCTGTTCCTTTTACCTCCCCGGGAGTTTTCACCAATAGCGAGTTTTATTAATTCCATGTTTTTAGTAGATTCTGGTATTCAAAGAAAGTTTATAATAACATGTTTTTTCTTATGCTTAGTGTAATTTATCCCAATTGGTGTTAAAATTTGTGAAAAGTAAACATATTATGCAGCGTGGATCCGTAAACAAGCTCCTGTCGATGACTCCGGCGGGTGTTGTTATTAAATTTAGACTTACCATCGCAATACTTTATAATCTCTTTATTCGTTAACATTATTTATTGACAAAAATATATCTGAGGGAGAAATTTAGGTTAGTAAATAAGTTTCGATTCACGTTACTTGGTAATTATTTGAAAACAATGATGCTATTCGGACAAAATACTTGCAACCAATCAGCTAGCAGGAACTTTTCCGAGCTAAAAGGGCACCCCTGCGAGTGAGCGCCATTGCGCCTCGGTAAAAAAAAAAAAAACTGAGTTTAGTCAAATTTCAGAAATGCAGAGTGGAACATTCCTAGTACTCAAGTCTAAATAATGAAGCTAAACAGAGATCAAGAGGAGAGAACATTAAGACAAATACCCTCATCATGCCAACAAACCCATGTACTCTGGGAGGATATTCAGGGGTAACCTAAAGAGTGATTAATGAAATATTCATAGGGAAAAGAAAAAGAGGTACACACCTGTCTAAAGTGGGCATGTGTCATTAATACCATCAGAAGAAAAAGAGAGGCAATGCAGGGCAGAACGTTTCTGTAAGGGTATGGATAAGAGATATGAGAGGGGATAATTTTGGCTGACATACGGGGAAATGAAGATCTAAATGGGCATATGAATAAGTTCACAGATTTTGAGGTGGAATAAATGATAAAAAAAATATAATGACGTCGAAAAAAACAGATTGTGATGGAATCACTGCAGAGGGGATTTTGGTTTAAACTGGAATGTCACCTTGTGTACTAAATAGACCGTTTTAAAGAATTTGGAACGAGAAATAAACTCTGATGATTGAGAAGTGTAAGTAGTACCATAGATACCAAATAGAGGTGACTTGACTCAGTGTGGTAACTATAGAGGCATCGTAGTTACATCAGGTGTCATGAAAATATTCAGCATGCTTGTTCCTAAAAGGCTGGAGAAGGAAATTAAAAAATTTTTAGAGGTGAACAAACTGATAATAGAAAATGGCCTAAGTTTCACACATCAAATATTTGTGGTAAGGCATATTGTTCAGGACTGTGTAGAATTTAAATAAAAATCCGTTTCTGATAGCTTTTACTAATTATGAGAAGGTATTTGATAGTGCCCACAGACCAATATGGAAGCTCATGTGTCATTATAGCTTTCCCCTGAAGGATGTAAAAAAAAATGCGGAGAGTTAATAGGGAATATTATTACACCTCTCCTTTTTGCAGTTCTCTTAGATTTTATAATGGAAAAAATGTAGACTGAGATGGAGGAAAGAGTGGCTTAAAAATAGAAGCTCGACAAACTTAGAATGTGCAGAAGATGCTGTTTTAATCAGCAAAACCTCACAACATACACACAGCAAAGCTTGCTTAATAGATTGACTCATGCTGTATATCTAGAGATGGGACCTGAATAAAAACAGCAGTAATGAGGACAGAGTTCTGCATAAAGGTACAGAATAACATTTCCTGGAGAGAATATTAATGAGGTTGATTTATTTAGTAAAAGCTTAAAAATGGCAAATCAAACTACGCTCAGGATGAATTAAATTCGGGAATCAAGCAGACTAAAATTACATGAGAAAGTAGGATCGGGCATAAGAATGCATGAGTCTAGACAATTGTTTGATTACTTTTCAAGCTGAAAAAGAGGGCACTGTGCTTATTAAAATTACATGCGTATCTGATGAAAAATAAGGTGACCTGTAGATTCTGAATATATTATATTGCAGCCCACAAATTCGTGGTCAGGTGAGCCGCCTTACTTCGTTTTGATATTTCAGATGTGAGTTCGAGTCTGGATGATTGGCTTCGTAATGGTAAGCTTATTCAAAAAGGGTAAAATTATCGATAACTTAAGAGGACATTTGTCACCCAAAAAGGCAATAAAAGAAGTCTTTACTTCCACATGGGGGTTCAGACCCACACATGGTGGTAAGATTAAAGTACATTTATGCTGCGAGGAAGTATACAAAACTACTCATTCCCATAATTATCATAATAGACCGAAGGGTGGCTAAAGCTTTGCATTAACTCTTCAACGAATGGAAATGAGAGAGGTGCAAATAACTGTGCTCAAATTAACATTGCAGTGTTCACGTTCAAGGGTTTTGCATTAACAAATCCGTGTCGTGGATAAACGCAATGAAGCAATAACAACAGCAAAATAAACAAAAAAAAAGAATAAATAAAAAACTGAGATCCATGTCTGAAATGACTTCCTGATATCTTTTGTCCAGCCTTCGGTTTCCAAAGAAGCTCTCGACTTATAAAAGAGGTCGCTCTTTGTCAAGGGATCATTCAGACGATTAATGATTTGCTGACTGGGGTCGTTTTTCTCCTGAACTTGAAGCAGCTGGAGAGATGAAAAACGACTTAGAAGAAGGAAATCCACCGCAGACAGCATTGTTTTTAATTCGCCAGACCCGAGAGATTTTAACGTGGTTACATATTCCTAGTATTTACATTTGATGAGGTACATAACAAACAATGCAATTCTAAATCCCACTATATACAAGGGATGAGACGATCCATTGCGTATGCCAAGGAGGCTATATTTTCACTCCTGCAAGTATGTATGAGTAAGCATGTCTCTAAAACGGATGAGAAAATGCTTACAAATTGGAGGACCTCTCCATTTGATTTATAACGTTTGGTACATATGGATGAAAATTCTCAAAAGTGGCACACTGGAAATTATAATCTGTAGTTGTTCCAAACTTGCATCGGAGATTAATCAAAAGTTATAGTAAAATGATATTCAGGGAAAGACAGCTCAGTAGATTCGTGCAGAGAAGTCTAATAACTTCCTCTGAACAAAATCTCATAGATTTATATACAGTATGTCTTCGCTCAGCTTGCAAGATTAGTTACGAATCTCATCAACCAACCTTTTCTAGAAGACAGAAACGTGTACAAACGGGAATCGGATATGTCATTTTGCTCTCTGTTCATTGGTGGCCATCTGTCCAATGACTGACCAAAGGCAGCACCGCCCAACGTCGTCCATTTTCACTCAAGACGAAGTGGGCAAGCGGAAAGTCTGAAAAGAATCCCTCGGAAGAGATCATCTGAAACAGACAAATGAGATTCCAAAGCCGAGGGCGACCAAGAACCTGCTTCCATCTTTCTCCTGGAAAGAAAGGAGAGAAAAATTGCAAAGATTTTTCATGAGAGAAGTTAACCTCAAGATTTTTTCTCCAGTGAAATAAAAATTTAGCAAATGATACAGTTAATTGTTTTCAGATATTTCATGTGATCAATTTGCCTTCCTAAAATGTAATTTTTATAGTGCTAGTAGTAATCCTTTCTTGGTATTTATACATTTATATATAAGTATATATGTTTCAGTATATATAGATATATATGAATTAATTTTATCACATCCTCGTCATTCATATACAAGCATTAAACTACAAACGTCCTTTAATATCCAATTCGCTCTACCTCGGAAATAATATATTTTCATATATGTTATCCGAAGGGGAATTTTTTAGTTGATAAGTTCGTCGTCTCGTGGGCTCGAACCACGGAAGACAAGAACTCAGGACTACAGTGACGCGCATTTTAACCACAAGGCCAACAAGTGATGTATAAGTTGATACCGACTCCCACCTACAAATCCCCGTCGAACTCAAGGTATTTGTAATTAGAACTGATATCAACCCATCTTTGCCATGCTAACCATATAGTGAGTTTGTCGCATGCAGTCATATTTTGAATGAATTTTATCACATCACCGTGATTCATATACAAGCATTAAGCTATCAACGTCCTTTAATATCCAATTCGAAAATAATATATTTTCATATATATATGAAAATATAAATTAAAATATATTATTTCCAAGGTAGAGCGAATTGGATATTAAAGGACGTTTGTAGCTTAATGCTTGTATATGAATCACGGGGATGTGATAAAATTCATTCACAATATGGCTGCGTGAGACAAATGCAATACATGGTTAGCATGGCAGGGAGGGTTGATATTGATTCTAATTACAAATACCTGAGTTCGACGGGGATTTGTAGGTGGGAGTCGGTATCAACTTATACCTCACTTGTTGGCCGTGTGGTTAAAATGCGCGTCACTGCAGTCCTTAGTTCTTGTCTTCCGTGGTTCGAGCCCACGAGACGACGAACTTATTATCAACTAAAAATTCCCCTTCGAGTAACATATATGAAAATATATTATTTCCGAGGTAGAGCGAATTAAATATTAAAGGACGTTTGTAGCTTAATGCTTTTATATATATATGTTACAGTCAACATGCGTAATCAGTCATTGAAATTTCAGTCATCACGCATAATGCACTTTGGGGACATTTGATCCCCCAAGAGCTAGTACTAAACACGGCGAAACAGTGAGTCACTTTACACTGTTTCGCCGGGTTTAGTACTAGTCCCTGGGGGTCAAAATGTATTTCGCCGTGTTTAGTACTAGCTCCTGGGCGGATCAAATGTCCCTAAGTGCATTACACGTGATGACTGAAATTTCAGTCATTACGCGTAATGACTGATTACGTGTGTTGACTGTAACATCTATATATATATATATATATATATATATATATATATATATATATATATATATATATATATATATATATATATATATATATATATATATATATATATGTGTGTGTGTGTGTGTGTGTGTGTGTGTGTGTGTGTGCGTGTTTTAAACTACTAGAATCTCTGTTACAGGGAGTTCCTGGAATTACATGTTGAGAAAACATGGATATCGATTTTCATCTTGGGACGTCGTTAATGTGGCCCTTTTAAAGTTGATGTACCACGTAAGCGATCACGTCCGTAGTTGCAAGACTTGGATAAAAGATTTTTGGGTATAGCCAAAGGACACCAAGAAAGAAAAGTTTATCATAATAGCGGAGGAGTTTCATAGAAATTAAAAAGTTTCATAATATGCATATGAGAGGTATAGTATTAAGTATACCAATTAGTTTAATTTTATTACTTTCCACCATCAGTTATACTAAAAATCTTTCCGCCCTAAAGCATCTATCATTCATATCTCTTGCCCAACCTTCTGAAAAAAAAATCTAATAATTTTTTTTATTACTTGCTGCAACATCTCTTCTAATTTCCTTATAATTTTCATTTCCTTATAATTTTTTCTTTGTATCACTTTTATTATTTTACCTTGCTCTGTTTAATGAATGATATCAAGTAGCACGTGTAGAGGTCCTGAAGTGGCTGCTCACTTTCTAAATAACTGATTCAGTTCTAAGGCCCTCAGAGGCACTAATTGAAGTGAACTCTCTCTCTCTCTCTCTCTCTCTCTCTCTCTCTCTCTCTCTCTCTCTCTCTCTCTCTCTCTTCATTACAGATCAGGTCTTTCCTTCATGGATATTCCTTATTGAGAGAGAGAGAGAGAGAGAGAGAGAGAGAGAGAGAGAGAGAGAGAGAGAGAGAGAGAGAGAGAGAGAGAGAGAGAGAGAAGTAAAACTGGAAGAGAATGAAACTAGGAAGAAGGATCGCCGCCTCCGTCTCTTACTTGAGGTCCAAGGAAGCTTATATATATTTTTGGCATCCTTCATCTAATCATGAGGTATTATGGTGTCTCCTTAGATGGTGCTTGAGATTCTAAAAATATTTTTACAAGTTTAAGAAAGTTTTTGCAATCTAATTAAGGCTAAGTAGGCTACTTATCGACACGGCAAAAAGTTCTTTATTCAAGGGGCGAATGGGGGTTGCTCTTAGTGTGTACTGTTTGGACATTTTCACTTTTTTAAACAAGTATTTTCCTGGGACCTGACTTTATGCAATCACAATGTCGAGGTGTTCAAGATACATGGTTATGTTTATCTTTTAATTTAGGAGCCTACGAAACACTAGAGTCCATAGGTTGTTTTGTGTATCACTGCTAAGAGTTGGGAGGTCATTACTGGAATAGGATGCCAATGAAAACCAGACTGCGTTTGCATATGAACGCAAAGAGGGTTGTTAAAAATAAAGCTTCAAACCAATATCCTGAGAGAATCAATGAGTATATACTGCATATTAATTTTATGATCAAACATGCCTTTGACTTTCCTAATCATGTTACCATGGCCTGTTAGCGTGAGAACTGCTCTTCACCGTCTCCTTAGTTTGGTTATGAATAAGAATATTGAGCAACTTCAGAAGAAAAGAAAGGATTTGAATATATATACATTAAAATAAAATCAGACCTCAGTAAGAAGTATGTCGGCTATTTCTAAAAATTCACATTTATTTTTCGGTGGAAGTTTATAGCTCTCTTACTCTACAGAAATGACTGTATAAATCATAATGTTATTAGAACCATTAGCCGCAATCCTCGACTCAAAAATCAAACGGGTTTTTTGTTAGAAAAGCTTTGAAGAGAAAATAAACGTCCTTCGAAACTGAACCTTTCCACCAACAGGAATAACTTCAGGAGAGGTCCTCAGGCTCGAAGTCTTTTGGCCCTTCTGGTATTGCCTCGAGTTTCTTCTAAATCGAAATGTGTCCCACTATCTTATTGGCATGATTTTTAAATCCTTTTATTGATTTATTTTTTTTTATTTTTTCATGACCAGTTGATAGAAAAAGTTAATGATTACAAGACTCAATAAAATAAAGCCCCTTCTCTCCTCTGCCTCTTTTTCTCTGCATCTCTTGAAGTATGTAGAAATGAAGAAATAAATCAACTTCTCCTTCTCTGTCTCAAAAGATTAAAAGATTAATTAACATGGAACGCATTTCTCTGTCTGTCTCTCTCATGAAAATTAGATATAGAAACAAGAGTAGATCCATTTTTTCTCTTCTCTCTCTCTCTCTCTCTCTCTCTCAAAGCTGGAAAGAGGAAAAATAGCCTTCCTACTCCAACTCTCTTATTCTTAAAGTTGGTAGGAAAGACTACGAAAAGGGCCCATAACAGGCTCATACTTCTCTCTCTCTCTCTCTCTCTCTCTCTCTCTCTCTCTCTCTCTCTCTCTCTCTCTCTCTCTCTCAAATACATACATACATATATATATATATATATATATATATATATATATATATATATATATATATATATATATATATATATATATATATATATATATATATATATATATATATATATATATATATATATATATATATATATATATATATATATATATATATATATATATATATATATATATATATATATATATATAGTATATATATATGTGTGTGTGTGTGTGTGTGCGTGTAAACTTGAAAAGAGGCCCTTTCTCTGTCTCTGTGTCCTTCTGTCACTCTGGTGGATTATCTTCAAAAGCATTTAACTACTTTTCATGCGATACAAAAATGTCATGTCATCCAGGTTTCCAATTTATTGGGTCGTTTTGGTATTCAAACCTAGACGTGGTCATGTAACAGCGAAGGAAATCCCTTGGCAAGGTCGGGAAAGCGGTGAATAACCCAAACATTGGAAATAAAAAATGGAAAAGTTGTTAGCCAACTATGAAGATTTAAGGAAAATTTGTACTTTGAGAAAATAATTCAGGGAGATGTGTTCTGAAAACATTTTGGCATCAAAACAACCGAATGAGATTATATTTTTCATTCTGTGTATTAGAAAACAGCGTTGCAGGTCATGAATAATTTTTCGTATAAATTGAATATAAATAATTACAGTAGATAATTAAACAGTCTTCTTACATAGAGAGAGAGAGAGAGAGAGAGAGAGAGAGAGAGAGAGAGAGAGAGAGAGAGAGAGAGAGAGAGAGAGAGAGAGAGAGAATAGTAGTAATATCTTGGTGTAATATTTTATCCTAGCAATTCACCCACACAAATATGAAACCCAAAAAATATTAATAATAACACTAGCAACATTTCATTTCTTCCATTGTGGAAGTTGCATAAATCATGAAAGTAATTGTTCCTGTGAAAAATGACTTCCTAAGCTCTTCTTCTTCATCGTGGATCATTTAGAAAAATGAACTCTTGCGGAGAAAGATGGAACCAGAGAATTTTGATTGCTCGGCGTTTTGCAGTTTCATTTGTCTGTCACAAAAGTTCCCTTCAGGGAATTCCTTTCGGACCCTCCATTTGCCACTTTCTGGTTGTAAATATTTAAAAATTAGAAACATTCAGCTTGGTCAGTAGCTGGATGGGTGATCACTAATGAATGACAGGCAAAAACGAGCTTAATACATCACTGAGTATTGAATCCGACCGACTGGGTGGCGAGATCTTCCAGAAATCTTACCTATTGAGAGATGATATAAATTTGTCAGACTTTGAAAAGATAATGATTAAATTTCGCCACAGGTGTGTGCTGACCTGAACTGTTGCATGTTTTCAATTTATAAATTGATTGATTTGATAATTAAATTGCATATATATTAATGTCCTCAATGCTCAACACAAGTTAAACAACTGGGCGGGGTTGGGTACATATCATGGCTGCTTTCACTCAATTTTCTAACGAACCGTTCATCTGTGCCTTCAGATCTTGCTCACACGCAAACACACAGGCGTACGCACAGTGGTGAAACATAATTTCCTGGAGGATTATAATGACTGCGTTATATCTTAAGTTTCTCATCAAATGTAGTCTAGGGTTGGGGTTTTTTATCCCCATTGAAATGTCACGGTTCTGACGAGTTTAAAACAATATTCTCTGCAGTGGTCCTTTTTTTCATATTTTCTTTATGTTCCATCGCTCCTGCCGCTTTAAGCTCGGCAGAAAAAATGACCCCAGTCAGCAATTCATTACTCGTCTGAATGATCAGCTGACAAAGAGCGACCTCTTTTCTAACTCGAGGGCTTCCTTGAAAACTGAGGTTTGGAGAACAAATCAGGAAGTAAATATGTTAAATACGTTTTTAGTGTTTATTCCTCTCTATATTTTGATAATAATAATAATAATAATAATAATAATAATAATAATAATAATAATAATAATAATAATAATAATAATAATAATAATAATAATATTTTGTTTCAGCTCTTGGCCATATATGATATACATGTACAAGAAGAATGCGCTGCAAGCACAATATTAAAAGCACCCCTATACAATAGCTAGTAAGACAACTGACAACAGAACCACACAGAAAAACAACTTACAATCAAACAACAACATAAGTACGCGCAAGCAAAAAGTAAGCAGCGAATCGCAGTAAACAAAATAAAACAAAATGGCAGACTCGAAATGAAAAATATAACCTTAATGGCCATGTTACACGCAAAATCTATGCATAATACTTTTAATATTTATATATTTATATATATATATATATATATATATATATATATATATATATATATATATATATATTAACAATGTCATTAGGAGTGCACATATTTGTTTATTTGATTATTAACAATGTTTCTAAGTAGAACATGAAAAATATTTTTGTAAAAGAAATGAGTGCATAATATATATATATATATATATATATATATATATATATATATATATATATATATATATATATATATATATATATATATATATATATATATATATATATATATATATATATATATATATATATATATATTATAATAAGCGTCGACTTACAAAGATGAAAGAAACGTGTAACGGACAGTTAAAATCCTGACGACTAGCTCTGGACGTGAAGCGATATTCTGTTTTCTCGTCATTTTTAGTCAGAGACCTCTTGTGTTTGACCACGTCGACGCTTGGTCGCGTGGCTACTGAATCTTAAAGGAATTTCTCGTTTGTTTCACACATCGCCCTCGTAATATAACCAGAACTGATGAGAACACGTGTGATATGCGTTGCCACTCATTATTTCTATTTATGTTATACTGAGAGAATCGGTTACTATTTTATTTTCAATCATGTTACAGTTACCTCTGTACCATCTTTGGTATGAACTATATGATCAAATCTGTTTTTTGTGACAACTGTGAAAAACTACAATTGGTTACCTGTGTGCCTAGTGGAGTCTGTGTGAAATAGCGTGAGCCAGAGATGGACGGGATGATTCACGTGGGCTCTGCCGGAGTGAATAAACATCCATGCTAGATATTCTTGTTAATTAACTCAATAAATATAGAGAATGTGTAATCATTGTCACCACCGCCTTATTACATATGAATGTATGAAGAAGATGAAGATAAAGTAAGAAAAAAAAACGTGGAAACCTAAAACTCATAGGGTGCTAGTGAGCATACTCATTCCGAGAAATGAACTGCAGTCAAAAACGACAACGACAGATAATATAAAAAAAAGAAAAACATTTCGGTCTGAAAGCTTTCATTGGAAAACAGTGCTACGCTGCTGCAGAAATAATAAGTTACAGCAGTGCTGTCTAATGAAGGCTTTTAAGCTATGCTGATAAATTCTCAGCAGTTCTATTGAAGTCTTGAGTCCCAAGGCCCCAAATAAGTAAGAAGCGCTGCAAAAGGGTGGGGTATTCATCAATCGTCGCATTATATTGTTATGATTAACTTTAAGTCTCTGAAAAGTTGCCACTTTATAACTTGACCAGAGAGAGGAGTAGTACAAGGAGTAACAGAATGTTTTCAACAGTGTACACTGAACATCCTCATTACAAAACTTAAAAATTCTAACTAAACAATTCCCACGGTACCACAACTTCCTTGTTTCAATATGTTTATCATCATAATTATTATTAAAATCACAAGTAACTGTATGGCCAATGTAATTAAAAGAAAATCAGTTTCAACGAAAACCAGTTTCTCATTACCTAAATATACAGCAGGGCAGTTATTGAGCCTGACATACTTTGGTAAAATTCGCATGCAGGCAGGTTTGATTGCACTAAAAATGATAGAATGCTCAGTGGCAAAACAATGACAAAGTTCCAATAAATGATTCAGTGAAGGTGCACATGGTGAAATTATAAGTAAATCATCTGCATAAGAAAATTCATTGATATTTTGTTCCTCTCGTCTTATAATTTGTATCTTTCGAAGGAGATAGTTATATTATAATGAAACGAAATCTTTCCCAACTTTATATGAAACCTTTTAGTGTAAAAGGATGTCAAAACTGTAATTACAAATCCACAATAAATACGCAAAGAAAAACCTCTTGCAACTGGATCTTCGTCGGAAAGTTTCGGGGTTCGGTCAACATTTTGTCTTCTTTGCCAGTCTCACAACAAACAGCAATATCGAATGGGTGTTGCGTGGTACTGCGACGCCCCTGTTAGAGAAAAGTCACTATTCTAGCAATCCGTGAAGTTAAACAACATTGGGCCTAGTTAGTAATTGGATGGATGTTCACCAATAAAAACTAGGACCCGTTGTCAAACATGCTCCCTTGACCCAATGCGGGAGCATATACAAGTATTTAAAAAAAAAATAGAAGCTTGCAACAAACTTTTAGGCGTCTTGCAGTAGGGAAACCTACGAACAGAGGGCACACCTTTCAACGTTATCACAAAAAAAAAAATAAAACAATTAAATCACCCATTTCGAGCTGCAGGGAGATTATCATAAAGGGAAGATGGATTATCTACTGTGACATCAGACTCACACACTACAAGACATCTGACATCAAAATAAGAATCATTCCACAACTGTGACGTCAACATATGTGGCACCAGAGAAAAAATTCACAGCATAGCTACCACGAAACCATGGCAACACATTCTGTCTGTACAAGCAGGGATTGAATGGGTCCAAGTTATTCCATTTTGTTCAGTCGCAAGAAAGACACCTTTCGAAAATCCCAAGCAATTGAAATAAAAGACTGAAACTTCGGTTTGAATTGATGTTTTCGTTCCTCTTTTCTTTAATTGAATAGCTAGTGTAAATCGTTAGACAATCCTGATTGTTTCCACTCGTTATGAACTGCAACAAAGGGACACTGCATAACCTACGAACATTATTACATACTGTACATAACACCCAAGAAGAAAGGTGTACATAGAAGGCACCGAAGAAACCTTGACAAAACATGGGAGTTGAGGCAGTCCCGACTGAGCAGCGCGTGCTAACTGGAATGTCTTTGTTATTAAGGAGGAAAGGGATTCTTGTATAAAATTCTACTTGAACAACTCAGGAAAAATGAGTGAAGCATTATCCTGGTAAAATATGCCAAGATATTTGTTCTCGTCATTCTCTGACTCTTCTTTTATCACATTTCCTTAACCTCTTGCTTCTGAACCCTGTACGACCTTCTGGCTCTAAGGCTTATTTTGATACTAGCCAGTATTCAGATCCCTTGGGTAAGTTACCCTTCACTCCACCCCTCCTAATACAGGCCACTTACCCAGTAGAAATTCAAATGCAGATCCACGAATGCGACCACGTGGCTCCTTGAAAAAGAATGTGGCTCTCTCTCTCTCTCTCTCTCTCTCTCTCTCTCTCTCTCTCTCTCTCTCTCTCTCTCTCATAAAATAAAGATATTGTGACCAAGCAGGAGAGTCGCGATTGCGCCCGGGCTTCCCGAGAACTGCAAGTTTTCTTAATTGTAAGATCTGACCTTACATTCATTTGGTGCAGAAGTCAAACTAAAGAAAAATAGAATTATTAATCTACTGGTTTATTTTATTGATTACAGCCGCTGCTCTGATATCAAGGATTTATTTAAAGCTATAGATTTGTCAGAGTTCAATAAAGATTATCTCTCATTTCCTTTTCCTTACACCTGTCTAGCTACGGACCATATTAAATTTATTATTGTTTATTGGAAGCTAGCTGGTATTCAGTCTGTCAGGTCCTGCTAACAGGAACCGATTTTTTAAAACTTTAGCAGAGAAAAAAAAATAATGGTCAGTTCTCGGCATCTCTTCTTGAAATAAATATGACTACTTTATCTTGTAAATATAACTTAGCTTGACCTTGGTTATTTTCATTCTTTGTTTGAAGTTGATGTAAATGAGCGAGTGAAGATGATTTAAAGTTCCTGAAGTCAGTTTATTCAATTATCGGTGTGACTGAATTAAGGATAGTAATTAACTGCGAAAGATAGATTTTAAAAAAATCGGCCTACAGCTGGAAACAGTGAGCCGAGGTGAACAATGTCCAGTCTGCCCACCCAACCGTGAAACAGCAGCAATTCGCTCATACAAATCATCCTAAGCATTAAGGCAAGAAGGTCTAAAATGTGGGAAAGAAGGGATAATGAGAAGTCTGTGCCATAAATGATATCTTCTTTTACACATGGGTGACCTGAGTTACTGTTGTATACTTAATCACTATTTTAGCAATTGTGTCATCTGGAGAATCTGTTATTATTATTATTATTATTATTATTATTATTATTATTATTATTATTATTATTATTATTATTATTATTGAGATTTGTTTTTACACTTTTCTTATTTAGCCTTCTGGACCTGACTTCTGTAGCCATCTAAGGTTCCTAGCTGGAAATTAATTGCATGCAATCTGGTTTTTTAATTGTTTTCATTTTTTATATTTTTTAACTATTATTCTCAATATTATTACAGTCATTACCATTATTATGAATATTAGTTTTTGTACTTCTTCAACAACTGTGTGGATATTGCCGATTATCAATCGTCGCGATTCCAAGTGGGCTTAGCGGAGTTGCTCTTCACACTTAACGATCAACGCCAGGACTCGCCCACCTATTTTCTTTCTTTTTTTTATTCGATCAAGATGTCGAGGAAGCTGAGTGCATTTCGATCTTTATCGTTAAAGAAAACAACATAAGCAAAACTAGGCATGCTGTTAGGTGCACTCGGTTTGGGATGATTTACTTACACAAGGAATGTTCATAACTTTGTATCCAAAAATAAGAGAATACAAACCAAATTTTTTTACTTATTTCGGAATGACGGTAATACCCTTTGACATTAACTAGTTTGTCTTATATTCTAAGGAATTGCTGTCCCAAATAGATGGAAGGTTTTCAGTTTTCTCAGTAAAATATTCTATATTAAACCCATTAGCCTCCACTTTCTTGTTCTTGCAAAGCGCCCACACAGCTGAGGTGCGTGAACGGTTACTTGGGAGCACCAGCCTCTTAGGCGCCGAACTGGAGAGCGTTAGCGGTACTGTGCTCAAATCTTGCATTTGAATTTGCCTTTAAAAAAAATCGTCTGCCATAAGACCCCACTACTTCAGAACGCCCGCTTGAAATTGCCGAAACTGAAATCGCATGCATGAAGAAGGTCTACAGTACATATACATAACCTTGGGTGTTTATGGAAGTTTTTCCACACGTCTCAACCACGGCAAAATGCAGTATATATCCGTCGTGGACACCATGGCCTCCTTTTTGACCAGACGAGGTGTGATGGTCGTGTGCATCGCATTCAGAAAATTCGACTTTTGCCGTCCCTGATTAATGGCATCACAACAATATCACCACTGTCCAGTAGTCATTGTATTGTATACCTTTGGGAAAATACCATGGAGCATAAAAGTAATCTTATCAGGAACTTTAACTACTCTACACTGCCATTCTGCGTGTGTCAAAGGAATGTGGTTCAAAAAGAATGTGGTCAGGAAGCACTGCTTATCATCCAAAAGCCTGAGATATAAAAGCAGTAGTTTTATTAAGATTAGGCTTACGTCAGACACTAAAGTTGTTTTGAACTAAACTAACACGATCTATAGTGAATCGTAGTTACTCAGCTGATGCTCATATATAAGGTACTAATACTTTTTCAAGGTAACTTTTAAGCACCTGCTGCCTGGTGATTATGGTATCTTCATATTACCTTTGGCAAAAGAAATGTTACTCAAGGTTTGTTAATGACAATCTGACATTCGTAATACACAGCAGAATTCAGTGACTGGCTCTCTCTCTTTTCTGTATGTATATAGGCTATATTGAATATACTGGTAAATTTTTGCCAGTTACATGTGTAATTGTCGTAACCACAATGCCCTCTTGTAGCTATTACAGTTATTTACTTATCAAGTAATATGTATGTTATATATATATATATATATATATATATATATATATATATATATATATATATATATATATATATATATATATATATATATATATATATATATATATATATATATATATATATATATATATATATATATATATATATATATATATATATATATATATATATATATATATATATATATATATATATATATAAATATATATATATATATATATATATATATATATATATATATATATATATATATATATATATATATATATATATATATATATATATATATATATATATATATATATATATATAAATATATATATATATATATATATATATATATATATATATATATATATATATATATATATATATATATATATATATATATATATATATATATATATATATATATATATATATATATATATATATTGTCAAGAGATAAACCTCACACATGCCATATCCTCCCATACTAACGTAAATACCAATACAATATAAGAATAATTTTACTTCTCTTAAAACAATATTCATTTTATTTCTTTTATCATAAATATAGGTTGCGGGTCGAAATTCACCTATTTTTCATTTCCTCTTACCACTGCCCCATTTGGGAAAACCTTTAATCCTTTCTATGCCCTAGTGACTACCAAAGACCTTGATTGCAGGTGCTATTCATCGGGCAGGCACACCCGAAAGAGAAAGCGCTCCCACACTGGCGACTGACCCATGTGACCGGCGCCATATTGAACATCTGGCAGACTTCAGCATGCCCCACAGGTGGACTGTATAGAAAACAGGACTCAAGGCGAATGATAGTAACGCCGCCTGGAATGAACAATGACGTAATCCTTATGAGGGCATAAAAGGAGAAACATCGACTTGCTTAGCCTTAGAATATTCTCACCCTCTGAAGACGTTGGAACTCACACAGGACACTTGGTCCTCCACTCTACTCCTTGAGCTGCCCCTTTGCAATCCTTCGTAGTTGTCCCTGTGTAATGGGAAAATTATTCCTTTAAATATTATTGATTTGTTTAGGAATTGATTCATCATCCTCCTCTAATATCTTTATACTACTGTTGTGAGAGTGATTGGGACTGTAAAATGTTTTCGTGTTCGTTGTGGACATCGAATGCATAGAAGTGTAGCCAGTCCCTTGTTTTGTTTTTCTTTCGCTCTGAATGTGGGATCGCAGTCCTGAATCTTTCGTCTGCATATTGGTAACACTAAAGAAACATGTATGGGACGAGAACGCTGTTGGTGTGAAAAGGACGTCAAGCGGTCCACCCTTCATTTTGGCTATTTTACCTAATTATCAATACAAGTTATTATCTATCCCTTGCAAGGTAAGCTTTTAAAGTCATAATATTACCGTTAGTTCATTAATTGGAACAGATGAGTATCATGAAAGAACAGCAGCAGACGAAGATTTAAGTGCAGCATTGTTGCATGCCCAGTCAAACGTGATTGCAACGCCTTAATGTGAAAATTTTCGTAGTCGTGAAATATTCTTTACATTCATTAGTTGTCATGATGTTTTGCTGTGTTAGTTTGAGTTGTAACTTAGCATTTGATAGGGTTGTAGAACGTTAGAAAAAGATAGTTGTAAGTATTTTGTTTATGTAAAGTTTTTGTACATACCAGTGCCAAAAGGGTGCCACAAAATGGCCGTCCGACAGGGTATCTTGGGTTTACCCCTACCTCCCTCATGGAAGTTTCCACTGCCGATCACAATTTTAGACTAGGCTATACAGTAATTTAAGAAGGCCTACCCTAGACTAATTCTGTTTGAATGAGGAATTATGACAATTTTTGTTACAAATAGCTTAGGCTATATATATAAAAGTTCATGAAAACTTAATTACATAGGACTTAGCCTATACCCTCATTAAACTAACCTAACTTGTGGCCTATTGTAACCTAGTAAAAATCAGCCATGTAAACTTTGCATAGGCTATCCTTAACGATTTCTGAAGAGGCCTAGCCTAGACTATATCCTGTTAAAAGGCACCTTAGCCTAGTTTTACCTCATTTTAGTTTAAGTGTTTCTCAGAAATCTTTCAGGTAGTCTTATCCATTGACATATGTTGTGTATAAAACATTTAGTACTGTGTGGAGTAGGGTATCAAATGATTTACACCTTACTGTAAATTAATTGATTCCAGGGCTGCTGCATTTTTTATACTTATCCTGTTGTGAAGGAAAAGCAATTCCCATAGTATGTAGTTCATATGTGTTCTTGAGATCTCTCAATATAAAGAGTTATTTTTGTTGTTTTAAAATACTCACTTGTATTGTTTTCTTGAAATAAAATTAAATAAAAGGAATATTTCCAGGGACCTAGTCCAGGAGTCCTGAAGAGTATGTAAATTGGACCTAGTTCAGGAGTCCTGAAGAATATGTAAATTGGATCTAGTCCAGGAGTTCTGAAGACTATGTAAATTAACCAAGTCCGGGAGACTAGACCTGGGAGAAATTTGGCATGATGTAATGAGTAATAAAGAAACAAACTGAGTACCAGGGATTTTCTTCAATACCATCGTACCTTACCACTAAAAATGGAAATCAGCACTTCAATTGCCTCCCAGTGGGAAGACATCACCTGGCCTCATCAGTAATAAGACCCGTACACCCAAGGAATATCATGTAATGGCAGGTAGGGCAGGCCTACCCTAATTCCCAGGCAGCGTAAACATCAGTAGTCTTCATACCCACCGTGTCAACTATGACACAGTACCATTCTCCGACCCCTGTCTCCAGGCAAGAAGACTGACAGCAGTGCATCTAGATAGTAGTATTATTATTCTCTCTTATCTCATATATCTTAATGTCTTGGTGGGGGAAGAATTCTCCCGTGACATTTGGTGGCAGCTGTGTTGGATCTTTAGTCCAGTGCTATTGATCCATACCCACTGTGCCTATATATTATGTAGGTCACTTATAATGTTTTGTCATATTGTATGCATTTCTTTATACAATATTGTTGATTTTTATCTGATTAAGGTCATGACTTATTTACATGCATATTCATTATTTCTATAGTGACGGATTGTATGATATTGTCAAAATGTAGTTTACATTTTATTATTTGATTGTATATAAGTGTTTGAAATATTGTAACGATGGCAACTGGTAATGATGAATCATATATTGACCTAATTCAATTAGAGCAAGAAACACAACAAGCATTACAGACAGTTAAGAACTTCACTCAATCCTACCAGGACGTTTGGTCTCAAGTGGGAGATCTAACAAATCAAATCAAAGACTTGGACCAGAAGTTGGTTGACATACAGGGGACAATACAACACTTAACACCCAAACATAATAACACTCAAGCACCCATAATGTCTACACCACATATGTCTCACATTCCAAGTGATCCGTTCTCATGTGATCACCTCAGAACCATAACAGGAACCCCACAATACAGACCCCCAATACCACCTCGTACAAATACCAAATACCCACCACAAAACACAACTACTATCACAAGTACAGTGCCCTTAATACCCATAAATGTCTCATCAACACCACCTAACCCTGCAGTGGTAATACAACCTCCTACACAACCATCCACACCTGATCCATCATCATGTAACTCTTGTCAAAACCTATAAGGTCAACAGACTGTTAAGCAATCCTTTCCTTGGACCACAGCCTACTTATCCCTTTAATAATACCAATCCATACTTTTATTCAATAAATTCTCAAGTAGCAATTCTCAGAATGTACCCAGTGTTAAGCCGAAAGATGTAGCCCTTCTCAAACTTTCTGAACTCAAGGGAGTTCTTGCTGACAACAGACTTAATACTTTTTTTAGACAAGTAGAGTCATGCACTAGCTCAGATGACAGGAGAATAGAAGTGGCAATGGCCCGGGCTGAACCGGATATAGCTCGTTCTTAACAGCAGCATTAGTAAAACTAGGGTAATAATGTATCTTGGGATGAATTAGAAACTTATGAAGAAGCAGTTTGTGGCTCAACATATTTTTAGGCATGGCAAGAGATTACTGCCATGACTTACTGTTTTGATGAACCTCCTAGTTCCTTTATTAATAAATTAGTGTAAAATCTCAGCTTTAACTTTGAAATTCCCCAATGATCCAATTCCAACATCAGATAAATTCCTTAAGACAAAGGTTTATAAGGGATTGAGTTCACAGGCCCAAGCCAAACTAATTGATTTCTTAGCAGACCATATTCCGTTGGAAAATTTCATGACATTGGCTGAAGAAGAATATTATAGGGCTCAAGGAATGAATAGTAGTAATGGGAATAGAGTCTTGCCAATTTCAGGCACTGGGAATCTTCAGTCATCAACCCAGTAACAGGTGTTCAACGGGAAATGCAAAAGAAGTGAGCTAGATAATTTAAGAAAGAAGCTTGAAGAGTTAAATAAAAAACTGGAAAGGTAAACATGGAAAACAAAGAGTAATAGTAAATGTTATTGCCTTTTGCAGAGTGACTGACCATAATCTGTCTGATTGTCCTCTTGAAGTCCTCCCAAGGGAATTTGTTTCGATTGTTTCCAACAAAATAGTAGGAGAGGTCATGTAGGATGTCCAGGAAAAGTAGGTACAAGCTGACTAGGGAGTCTGGCACGAGCTCCTAGTAACAGTCTGGTGGTTAATGATAACATGATTGAAGCTTTAGTTGATACAGGTAGCTGTGCCAGTATAGTTAAGAAATCCTTTGTGGAAAGCTTAGGTTTGAAGCCTGCCAAGATGAGAAATTTACCAAGGTTAAAGGGAGTCACCCAGGCAGTTGTACCAGTACTAGGATCTGTTTATTTAGATGTTCATAGTGGCACTAGAGTTGTTACTCACTTATTTTTTATTGTGCCAGACAACTTGTTAGATGCAGAAATTCTATTGAGCATAGATTTTGCTTGGGGTTGCTCGTCTAACATGGGATCGTATAAAAAATTATAGTAATTTGGGATAATATTACATATCATCATGTGCGGCTTCTTAGCTGAGACCTTCCACAAGAGAGAATCAGGAATCTCAAAGCTATTCAGCCATTAAGCCTTGGAGTAGATGAGATAAAATTAAAGAAAAATATATCCTACCTCCCTCTGCCCAGGTATTTATGCTGTGTCTGTAAATGAAATAAAAGATACAATGCTCAGATATACCTCAGGGTGAGGCCAATGGTGGTGCAGAGAGCTAATATGTCCTAGACTCCTTGAAATTTCCTATTCCTGCTCCTGTGAAAACTTGGTGATTTTCCTTGACCAGATTCTTTAATTGGGCCTGCTGTTCATCATCTAAATGTGACCAATCTTGCTGTGCAATCAAATTTTCCAGCTTTTTCTCTCTAGTGCATCCTTGTTCTGGTACAACACGCATGCTTTCAGGGATCAGCTCATTCTAATTTAATCTTTCGACATGTAGGAGCTGTTGAAGTATTATCGTCAGTCTTATTGGTACCTATCAGTGTTCCTATTTTCAGCTTGACTACACCCTTTGTACTATTGTGGAAATTATATACACTCTCATAAATAAAATACAAAGTGTAATCAAGATTAATAAAGGAAAAGTGAAATGATGGAAGGCCCATTGCTTCAGCTGGAGCATGAACCACCTGCAGATCTGCCTCTGTCTCTCCATTCCTCCCAAAGAGGCTGAGTGCAGCCCCACCAGTGCATGGAGGGCAGATTCTTACCTGGCAGGACGACCTTGCTGGCTTCGAGGAGAACTTGTGACCCCTGGAGTTGGGCTGGGACCTTGGTAAGGTTTGGGCCTGGAATTCTGAAACAGATGTCTGTTAAGAGGAGATGCAGCAGGTCGAAGGAGGCGGAGCAGGCCTCGGTTTGTTGGAAGGCACTGACAGGATGTGTGATGACGCCCTCTTGTCCCATGGCTGAAGGACACTTTTCCCACTACTGCTTCTGGGAAAAGGCCCTCTTGTAAGCGCCGTCTTCTGCGAAGAAGTCACAGACTTAGATAAGAAAGAGCACCAAGTCTCCCTCTTCTTCAGAGTGGCCATGGCGAAGAGGGAGGAAAGTTAGCCACCACTTATCATGGATAACGATATGGTTGCAGAAAGGAATCCCGTGATTCTCTCCAAGACGTCTTCTGCGACATTAGCCTGCTCCACCTGCTTAAAAATAGCTCCCACTGACCAATCGAGAAAGCTGACAATCTCTAGGAGCTTGTAGAGGTTTTTGGAAAAATGTTCTACATCCAGGGCAGAAAAGAAGGTCTTGGCCGCCTCAAAGGAGATGCGTCTTGAAGGGTCCCCCAAAGGGGCCAAAGTCTACTGTGCTGAAATTGCAGAGCCCAGTGAAGGATTCCTGTGCTGTAATAATTTTGCCTCGCTACAGGCCTTTGAAGGTCATAGTGATTGCAGGGATCTCATAGCTTCAGCAAGCCTCTACTTCTTTTAATGCTTTCTTGGAGGCAGTGGAGGACTCTGCAGACCACCTTTTTCTAGTTTCTCTTCCCAGCAGAATAGACTCCTGTGAGAGCAGGATGAAGCAAAAGGAGCCGACGCTTCCTGTGTAGGAGGGGAGGAAGGGGCCGGGCCACGGGCGACCTCTCTGGAGGGCTGAGCATCTTGGCTGCCCTAGGTGACCTGGGAGGGCGTGTGAAATGTAACTGTGATCAGGCCCCCACCCTGAGTAACAGGTACAGGGCTAGTGTCCTTTTCTTAAAGAGATTTTGTAACCTAGAGTAGAATTATCTGAAATTTGCCTCTTCACGAATTGAAGGCATGTCCCACTTGCAGTGACGAGGAGGAGGATCTGAAGAGCTGAAGATGAAGGTGAGAGATGGGAACTGCTGCTACTCTCCCCTGAAGAACTTAAACTTAGGTAGTGCTGCTTCGATGTGTCGTCTTGACAGAAGATCCTGGAGACACTAATATCCTGTGATGTCGAAGCGGCCAATGAGAAGATCGACGATGGCGAGAAGATCGACGCGTCGATGGAGAAACACTTTTGCGGCTTACCGAAGCTTTTCGACGCGTCGATGGAGAAACACTTTTGCGGCTTACCGAAGCTTTTCGACGCTTCGCAGACGAGTCAAGCACTGCCTGACGAAACCGTCCTCTGAGCACAGGAAAGCCTTATCCTGGTGGTGTAAAGTGAGTAAACAGTATCAGAAGGCGAAGCGGGACAGCTGCCTTTGCTCAAAACAGTCAGAAAAAATGAGCAGACTCACCTGAAACACGATCTGAACAACAACATTATTTATCACTAACACTGGCGTCATCACCCGCATGCGTTCGGACTATGGCCCTTCGAACGTACTAAACACCGACCGACTCATGAAACCGTTCATTTGGCTTCCATTTGATTTCTAAAAGCACGAATTTCTGATTTATCAGCCTCGAGCTGGGCTTGGCTGGAAAACATGCTGGGAAGCTGGTGAAGAGGGAATATAAGGGAAAAAGCGGCCCGTGGTAGAGGAGGGTAGGAGAGGAGGGAGGAACAGCCGGTAAAGTAGATGACGCCGATGCCACCAGCGAAGAAGAAAGCCTAGCTTCCTTACGCTTAAAAGCCTTCCTGTCCCTATCTTAACCAGCTTTACCTGATGGGAACTGTACGTTTGCCAAAAATCCTGACTCCATTCCTGCCTCACTACATGTGTTCTCACTAGAACACTCCTGGCCCCATGCCGTGCACAAGAATGGCGGTCGTACTTAGTTTGACCAGTTTGGAAGAGCACAAAATTCCCTGTAACTCTGGATCCAGAAACTGGAATCCGACATAGCTGCAAATTCACAAAGCTACGCTGGCTAGATTAATAAACAGGATAGTAGTACTTCACCAGGAATATGCCGAAAAACACAACGAGGTTCTGCAGGAAACCAAACAGTTTGAGACAGGCGGACCTTGAGATCGTTCCTGTCGCCGAATTGAAACTGACCTGGGACAGTGGGTAGGTGGCCTTCCACACCACCCCCACCCATCCGGTGGGGTCGAACGTCTCCGCCAATTATATCAGCGTTCAAACAAAGTTTGAAATTTTACATATCTCGGACGTGTTGAGATTTTAGAGATAAAGCTTTGTGTTGGTAAGTCGTATAATGAAACAGACAATTTTCCAAAGAGATATTGGACTATCGAAAAGTCAATACCCACCTTCAAACTGACATCCATTCTTTGCCTAGGTTAGAAAAAGAGTTAGTTGAGCCAGCATCAGAATCAATTTTATGCTTCATTGGACATAAAAAGACCAGCATTATCAGGTAGAATTGGAGTGAAGATAGTAGGAATCGACAACGTTTGATGATGGAGTCTCCTTATATGATTTAGAGGTTACCGTTTGGTTTGGGTTGCGGCCAGCTATGTTTTCAAGGGTAATGGTAATATCTTGGCTCCGTACTAAAAAGGGATACATAAGGAATCATTTAGATATTGTAGTATAGACTTAGCTTGGAAGAATTAATTGAGAGATTAGAAGAGCTAATTCAAATTATTTAGTGAAAAAGTGTGAAATTAAACATCAAAAGTGTCAGTTTCTTGCATAAGAAGGGATAAAATTTCTTAGCCATATAATATCGAGAAGGATGCAAACACTTATTCACAACAACATAAAGTACCATCAGAATGAGATATAGAGAAACCTACTAATGTCAAAGAAACTAGAAGTTTAGGAATGTGTGGAGTTTACTCATAGCTTACATACAAAGGGTACGCTAAAATTGCTGTCCCCTTAACCAATCTCTTAAGAATGAAAGAGCCATTTGCATGGACACCAGAGTGTCAGCCTAGTTTTGAGCAGTTGAAACAGCTCCTTGAAGCAACTCCTTTGCTCATAAAAGCAGACATGTTCAGAACCTTTTCAGCTATTCTGGATGCTAGTCTGGATGTGTAGAGTGCAGTGCTGATGCAGGAGAAGTGATGGCCTTTGAAACCTGTTGGATACTTTTCAAAGAATTGAAGCCTGTGGGACAGAGGATGTTATACTGATAGGGAAGCCTTGGCTATTGTGTTAGCATGTAGGCGGTTTCATCATTTCCTTTGAGAGACCATGTTTCAATCCACAGACATCGCCTCTTCGTCAGTATTCAAAGACAAAGTCACCTAGGATGAATAGATGGATTATTGAAATGCAGGATTATCGCTTCAAAGTTGTGTATGAGCCAGGAAAGCACAGGGTAGCTGATCAGTTAGAGTAGGCCAGTTAGAGACCCAGTCTTTCCACAATAATCAAAGACAATTATCTTGGGTTGAGTAAGGAAGAATACATGGCTAAGCAGGCAGGTGAAACAAGATGGGAATTGAATTGATTGCATACTTAGGAGGAAAACTGCCCTGGGAAGAAGTTTCCCAGAGCGTTCATCCATCAGTTTATGCTGGCATGAAGGCTTGTTATATCCTGAGTGCTGACAAACATGATGATGATATTCAGTTAAGACTTGTGGTTCTGCAGGAGCTTAGGAAAGTCGCTTTGGAAGTTGGTCATGAGTCTGTTGCTAGTCATTTAGGGAGAAGGAAAACGTGATGCTCTGGAGACTTACTTCTATTGACCTTCACGCGATGATGTAGTTAAGGTTGTTAAGAATGCATTACATGTCAGGTTCATAGACAGTTCATCCTTACAGCAGAAATTCCGGAAACTCCACCAGTACATAAACCCTTGGAGCGTATCCAGTAGTGATTTGACAGATATGTCTGGGTACAGGCGGGTGCGTTGGTTCTTACAGTGATTGATCATTATTCACGCTTTGTGAGTTTTTACCCACTGAGAATAAGACTACAGAAGTGTTCAGTAAGAATTTTCAAATATTTAAACGTTTTGGAATTCAGGGTGTGTAATTCTTGACAATGGCTTACTGATTCACACATCCACAGCAGTTTAGAGTCTTTGCCAAAGCACAACATAAACACTGGTTTCATCATCGTACCATCTGAAAGGTAACAGCATATCAGAAAGAATGCATAGGACTATGAAGACCCTGTTGAATGTCATGTGTCAGGGTCATCCCTTATCGGTCAGCCAGCCTATTTAGGCGAGACCAGATTCATGATGCTCTTCATCCACGCAACAACAGGTGAACAGTCACATTATGTCTTCTTTTAGCAGGAGACCTGCTACACAAATAATAACTACATTGCCATCAATTGATGATGAAGTGAGTGATTCTGATATGCTTCAAAGTTCAGTAGAGATAATCAAATGAGACTCAAATACCTGGTACTGATCGAAAATTAAATGTTAAGAGTGGCTCGGACACCCATAAGTGATAAGTTGTGCGAGATGGATCCACTTATGTGTTGAAAAATTTGTTTGTGATACAATCAATGAACAGGCTGCTAATAAACTAAAAGCCATTCCACGGTGATGAAGAATGGTTGGTTAACATGAAGTCACTCTGAAATGTACCTGATATAGTAACTGAAGGAGTTCATTACAAGAGGTGCCAGGAATATTATTGTATCCTGCATGTCTCACTGAAGAGATATATAGACTTTGTGTGGTGATGTACATGGACTTTTGCTGAGGAGGAACTTTGTTTTCACCCAGTGTAATGAGGCTTCATTTTCTAATATTGGTAATGATGTACAGTACTACCAGCAATTTTGTACGTTTTATGTTTCTCTTTTACTTAAGTTTTAAGGTTGATGAGTATATTTTCTGTTCGCAATGGCCAGTAATGTGATAACTTTATAGTTTTGAGGTTGTGAACAAAGAAATAATGTAAAACATTTAATTCTGGTTTTCACACAGTGCCCTGGTTGGAATGCAATTGTGGTCTTATGGGTCTTGTCATATAGGAAATTGTCAGGATTTTGCTCTTGAGTACTGGTTTGGTACATCTTGGAGGATCAGTACTACCACTTTCCAAGCCTTGAGATTCAAGTTTAGAGTCGTTTCTAGCCAAGAGCTCTGAGTGAGTCTGATAATCATTAGAGGCAGCCTAAATAGGAGTAAATTCTGTCCTCATATGTGGAAACTGCACATTTGCAGGAGTGATGTGACATCTGTAAGTGGAGTCAATCAACTGACAGTATTAGGCTAGACAAAGCTGTCAGGAAAGCTGTATTGAATACACCTATAGGAGTGATAGTGTCCCCATATAGTACTCAAGTATATCCTTGTTTTTTATGTTGTTGCGAGAGCCCCCTTTAGTCTCTAGTTGAGATCGTTTGCTTGTTTCTACTGTACAAGACCTGTTTTCCACCTTGCAGACCCATCAGGGCTGTTTGGGTTCCATTAGGAAGAGTTGTCCTTGATATTAGAGTGGACATGAATCAATTCTTCTCCGAGGGAAAAGCTTTGTAATGGGAAAAATATGCCTTTAATTATTTAGTGATTTATTTAGGAATTGAGTTCATCAATATATAATATCTTTACACTACAGTAGAATGATTGTGACTATAAAGAAGTGTTTCATTTTTACTGTGGACATCAGATGCATAGCAGTGTGATCCCTTATTTTGTTTTCTTTGCTCTGAGTATGGGAGCGCTGTCCTGAATCTTTCGTCTGCATATTGGTAACACTAAAAAATAAGATGTAAGGGACGAAAACGCTATTGGTGTGAAAAGGATGTCAACTGGTCCACCCTTCATTTTTGGCCTAATTACCGATTATTAATACAAGTTATTATCTATCCCTTGCAAGGGACCTAGTCAGGAGTCCTGAAGAGTGTAGAGTGGATCTAGTCCAGGAGTTCTAAAGACTATGTAAATTAACCAAGTCCAGGAGACTAAGCCTGGGAGAAATTTGGCATGATGTAATGATGCCGAAACGAACTGAAGGTACCAAGGATTTTCTTCAATACCATCGTACCTTACTAAAATCAAATCAGCACTTCAATTGCCTCACAGTGGGAGGGCATCTCCTGGCCTCATCAGTAATAAGACTCATACACACAAGGAATATCATGTAATATGTAGGCAGGACAGGCCTACCCTAATTCGTAGCATAAACGTCAGTAGTCTTCATACCCACCGTGTCAACTATGACTGGTACCATTCTCGACCCCTGTCTCCAAGCGAAGACTGACACTGACAATTGCATCTGTATGAAGTAGTATTATTATTATCATTATAATGTCCCTGGTGGGGAAAAATTCTCCCATGACGCATTTAGTGGCAGCTTTGTTGGATCTGTAGTCAGTGCTATTTATCCATACCCACTGTTACTTATATATTTTACGTAGGTCACTTATAATGTTTTGTCTGTGTATGCATTTCTTTGCACAATATTGTTGATTTTTTATCTGATTAAAGGTCATGACTTGTTTTTATGCATATTCATTATTTATATAGTGGCGGATTGTATTGTATTGTCTCAATGTAGTTTTACATTTTATTATTTGGTTGTATATAAGTGTTTGAAATAATGTTGTATGATGGCAACTGGTAATGATTGACCTAATTCGAACGAGCAAAAGCACAACAAGCATTACAGACAGTTAAGAACTTTGCTCCAATCCTACAGGACGTTTGGTCTCAAGTGGGAGATCTAACAAATCAAATCAAAGACTTGGACCAGAAGTTGGTTGACATACAGGGGACAATACAACACTTAACACCCAAACATAATAACACTCAAGCACCCATAATGTCTACACCACATGTCTCATTCAAGTGATCCGTTCTCATGTGATCACCTCAGAACCATAACAGGAACCCCTAATACAGACCCCCAATACCACCTCATTACAAATACCAAATACCCACCACAAAACACAACTACTATCACAAGTACAGTGCCCTTAATACTTATAAATGTATCAAGCACCACCTAACCCCCTGGGTATTAATACAACCTCCTACAACCATCCACACCTGATCCATCATCATGTAACTCTTGTCAAAACCTATGAGTCAACAGACTGTTAAACCCAATCCTTTCCTTGGACCACAGCCTACTTATCCTTTAATAATACCAATCCCATACTTTTATTCAATAAATACTCAATGCAATTCACTCAGAATGTACCGGTGTTAAAGCCGAAAGATGTGGCCCTTCTCAAACTTTCTGAACTCAAGGAGTTCTTGCTGACCAACAGACTTAATACTTTTTTAGACAAGTAGAGTCATGCACTGGCTCTCAGATGACAACGGGAGAATAGAAGTGGCAATGGCCCGGAGCTAGACCGGATATAGCTACGTTCTTAACAGCATGCCACATTAGTAAAACAGAGGGTAATATGTGTATCAGGATGAGATTAAGAAACTTATGAAGAAGCGGTTTATGGCTCAGCCACTCTATTTACAGGCATGGCAAGAGATTACTGCCATGACACTGTTTGATGAACTCCTAGTTCCTTTATTAATAAATTAATTAGTAAAATCTCAGCTTTAACTTTGAAATTCACAATGAGTCAATTCCAACATCAGATAAATTCCTTAAGACAAAGGTTCTGGGTTGAGTTCACAGGCCCAAACCAAACTAATTGATTCTTGATATATTCGATTTGGAAAATTTCATGACATTGGCTGAAGAAGAGATATTATAGGGCTCAAAGGAATGAATAGTAGTAATGGGAATAGAGAGTCTTGCCAATTTCAGGCACTGGGAATCTTCAGTCATCCAACCCCAAGTAACAGGTGTTCAACAGAAATACAAAGAAGTGAGCTAAGATAATTAAGAAAGGAAGCTTGAAGAGTTAAATAAAAACACGGAAGTAAGCATGAAGAAACAAAAGAGTAATAAGTAAATATTGTGCCTTTTGCAGAGTGACTGACCATAATCTGTCTGATTGTCCTCTTAGTCCTCCCAAGGGAAATTTGTTTCGATTGTTTCCAACAAAATATTACAGGAAGGTCCTTCAGATCCAGAAAAGTAGAGTACAAGCTGACCTTAGAAGTGGCACAGAAGCTCCTAGTAACAAATCTGGTCAGTTATGTCTTTTATGATTGACTTTAGTTGATACAGGTAACTGTGCCAGTATAGTTAAAGAAATCCTTTGTGGAAAACTTAGGTTTGAAGCCTGCGAATGAGAAATTTACCAGGTTAAAGGAGTCACCCAAGCAGTTGTACCGTACTAGGATCTGTTTATTTAGATGTTCATAGTGGCACTAGGTTATTTACTCATATTTTTATTGTGCTGAACAACTTGTTGAATGCAGAAATTCTATTGGGCGCAGATTTGCTTGGGGTTGCTCGTCTAACATGGGATCATATAAAGGGTATAGTAATTTGGGATAATATTACATATCATGTGCGGCTTCTTAAACTGAGACCTTCCACAAGGAGAATTAGGAATCTCAAAACTATTCAGCCATTAAGCCTTGGAGTAGATGAGATAAAATTAAAGAAAAATATTATCCTACTCTCTGCTGCAGGTATTTATGCTGTGTCTGTAAATGAAATAAAGATACAATACTCGAATATACCTCAGAATTAAGGCCAATGGTGGTACAGAAGGCTTTAATATGTCCCTGAACTCCTTGAAATTTCCTATTTCCACTACTCCACTGTGAAAACTTGGTGATTTTCCTTGACCAGATTCTTTAGTGGATATACTGTTCATCATCTAAATGTGACCAATATTGCTGTGCAATCAAATTTTCCAGCTTTTTCTCTCTAGTGCATCCTTGTTCTGGTACAGTCGCGTTCATTAGTGACGATACTGTGTACTTTGATTATCGTTCACAAGTGAAAAGAATTATTTTGATTTTTTTATAAACTTATTTTGAATTATAAGAGCAACACAGTACATATATTAATACTATACATAATATAAAATAAAATAAAAATCTTCTGCTCAAAAGTTTGCCTTTCTGGATATTATACGGAAATAAGCGAAACATTCGAAATGGTGAGCGATAACATCAGGGCACAACAACCTACGCAATCTCCCGAAACAATAACAGCACGAGAAAATTCGCACCCCTGACTTTCGAAAGGTTGTACGCTGGCCGCCAAAGCAATGTGCAGCTTGTCACGTGACACAGTGGTGGTGCTCCTGTAATATTTAGCCTACTTCTCGCTGACCCGACTTCACGTTGTGATGATGGAGCATCTTGGGCGACTTCAAATAAATCCTGGAGCCAAAAGACAAGAAACCTCATTAGCTATACGGAGAGTCATAATAGAACTGCATAAAAATAATATCCTCCCCATAGAAATTAGCCACCAAATTAAATATCCAGTCGGACAGCATTCGGAGTGGATCCGACGGTTCAACGAAGAAGAGAAGACACTCCAGAATCCCAGCCTAGAAAGGTCGACCCGATGCACTACTAGAGCAGGATGAACAGATCGTTGCTAAAGTTATCTGCAGCCTATAACAACTGCTGCGAGTGAATCAGGAATTGGATCTTCAAATCTCTAATGTTCACGGTGAGAAGGAGATTACACAACCAAGGAATTCACATCACGCAGACCGGCAATCAAACCCTCCTTGTCTCAAAATCACCAAGAGCAGAGTAGCTTTCGCTCTTCGAGTATCTACCGTTTGAGTCAGTTCTGGGATAGCGATTATATGGTGTGATGAGAAGACTTTTGCTAGCGACGATCATGGTATACTCCTGCTGGCGACCTAATGAGCAAGGTAAGTAAATAATACCAATAGTTTTTTCATGTAGGCTTAGGCTATGTATCATGAACTACTTTACTACACTGATTAAATACCTACAAGGTAAGTAATTAATACCAATAGTTTTCATGAAGCAGGCCTATGTGTAACATGAACTTTTTTACTATATTGATTAAATAACTGCAAGGTAAGTAATTAATACCAATAGTTTTCATGTGGGCTTGGGCTATGTGTAACATGAACAATTCATACTACACTGATTAAATACCAACAAGCTCCTTAAATATAACTTTTCTTTTTTAACTCAGGGATAACATTTCAAGCCTATTGGAATTCTAGCAATTACCACCTATCAGTGAAGAAAACAATCTCAATATCAATGTAAATTCCTTATTGCTCATTTTTATTAATAGACTATTGGTGATATTCAGCGTTGATATTTCTTCGTTTACTTGCGATAACATTTTTTTATTGTATCTCAATCTCTAGGTTCAATAAAAAATATTCAACCGTCATGTGATGGAAGAATTTCTGCAGGATTATGGGGATGGATGGCTGCGTGTGGACCAGGGGAACTGATTCCCATCGACGGCGTTGCCGGACAGCAATATGTAGAAATTCTGGATGAAGTCTGATCCCATCAGTGAGAAACTACTACGGGTCATTGCCAGTCTATCTTGTAATGGACAACTCTTCTGTTCATAACTCGAAAGTGGTCAGCCGAATAGTTTTGCTGAACAGAACAATGTTATGCGTATAGACTGGCCAGCTAAATCTCCTGACCTCAATCCGATAGAAAATCTTTGGGGACAAATGGTAAGGAATGGGATACTGGGACAATAAAAACCAAACCTGCACTGATCAAACACTGCCTATCTGTGTGGGTCATTAAGACCGAAAAGAGGGATGAATAATTATTGTCAAAGGTTAGTAGATTCAATGCCAAATAGACTAAGAGCTGTGATTGACAATGATGGAGGTCATACTAAATATTAGACTAATTTTTTGTTATTCATATTTATGTCATAGGTTAATAATGTATTATTTCATCTTTATAAAAAAGGGAAATTTATTTACTTTTATACCAAAGGAATATTAATTCATATTATACCAAAGGAATATAAATTTACTATTACTTTTTATTCACTATCATAATGTGTAAGACACAGTAGGAAAATTAAATTATTTGACGAACTGTTGTTAACTGTGAGAAAGAGACTATTTTTATGCTTCATATTTCGTTGTGTTCTTAGCATTGGTGCATGAAATATAATTTATATTTACTTTCTTAGAGACTTTCCACGTTTCATAATTCATTAAAATCTTTATCTTGAATTATTGTTTCTATTCCTTTTATCCTTTATGATTCAGTTAAATAACAATAGACTTGCATCATGCTTATTATATACGAGGTAAGTGACGCATTAAATACCACAATGAACAACAATACAAACAAATGTCAAGGACCAATAGGCTAGTAATGTGATTTAATTCAAAATGAAGACTTGAATAGTGAAACTATACATAATTAATAGCATAGCTTTGTTTTTTTAGTTTAGTTTTTACCTTTTAACTTCTTAAGTAAAAATATATCAGGGCCTGAAATTACAAGTAAGCCACTACAATAATTTGAACAGTCACTTCACAGCAACTTTGCTGCCTGCAGCACCCTCCATGCCGTAGTTGCCAGATGTTGCTTTCTATGTTGACAATTTGTCCGAAAATCTAGATTGAGAGTATCGTAAGTTTTGAACGTGACTGTACAACACGCATGCTTTCAGGGATCAGCTCATTCCTAATTTTAATCTTTCGACATGTGGGAGCTATTGAAATGATGTCCCTTTCGTCAGTCTTATTGTAGGGTACCTATCAGTGTTCTATTTCAACTTGACTACACCCTTTGTACTATTTATGAGAGGTATATACCTCTCATAAATAGTACAAAAGAACAATAATCAAGATGAGGACAGACGAATGGAAGGCAGTGGCCTGGCTGTTTTACTTGAACCACCCACTGATCTGCACCTCTGTCTCCATTCCTCCCAAAGAGGCTGAGTCTGGCCCCCACCAGTGCATGGAGGACAGGATTCTTGCCTTACTGGCAGGACTGACCTTGTAGCTTCGAGAGACATGACCCTGGGTTAGGCAGGACCTTGAGTAAGGTTTGGGCCTGGAGTTACAGAAACAGTCTCTGTTAAGAGGAGATACCACCTTGGTGGAAGGAATGGGGAGCAATTTTCGGTTTGTTGGAAGACACTGACAGGATGTGTGATGACGCCCTCACTTGTCCATGGCTGAAAGGACCTTCCTGCTTCTGGGAAAAGGCCCTCCTTAATCTAAACGCCGTCTTCTGCGAAGAAGTCACAGACTTAGATAAGAAGAGCAAGTCTCCCTCTTCTTCCAGAGTATTACCATGGCGAGAAGAGGGAGGAAGTTCGCCTGCGCATCATGGATACTGTCAGTGCAGGAAAGGAATCCTGTGATTCTCTCCCAAGACACGTCTTCTGCGACATTAGCCTGCTCCACCTGCTTAAAATAGCTCCCACTGACCAATCAGAGAAGCTGACAATCTCTAGGGCTTGTAAGAGGTTTTGGAAAAATGTTCACCATCAGGGCAGAAAGAAGGTCTTGGCCGCCTCAGGGAATCACGTCTTGAAGGGTCCACAAGGGAGCCAAAGTCCCCTTGTGCTGAAATTGCAGAGCCCAGTGAAGGAGAAGTTCCTGTGCTGTAATAATTTTGCCTCCTTTTCGACAGCTTTGAAGGAGGGTACGCAAACGACGATTTACCCGAGGATCTCTTAGCTTCCAACCAAGCCTCTACCTCCTTTAATGCTTTCTTGGAGGCAGTGGAGGACTCTGCAGACCACCTTTTTCTAGTTTCTCTTCAGCAGAATAGACTCCTGTGAAGGCAAGGATGAAGCCAAAGGAGCCGCGCTTCTGTGGGAGGGGAGGAGGGGCCCAGGCCCTTGAGGCCGACCTCTGGAGAGGGCTAGGCTCTTGGCTGCCCTAGGCCTGGGAGGGAGCGTGTGAAATGTAACTGGCAGTCAAGGACCCACCTGAGTAACAGGTACAGGGCTAATTGTCCCTTGGTTAGTAACCTAGAGTGGAATTATCTGAAGATTGCTCTTTGGGTCCCGAGAAGCATGATCCACTGCAATGACGAGGAGGAGGATCTGAAGAGCTGGAAGATGAAGAGACTGAAGATGAACGTGCTGCTACTCTCCCTGAAGAACTTAAACTTAGGTAGTGCTGCTTGATGACCGTCTTGGCGAAGATCCTGGAGACACTATCCTGTGATGTTGGCGACGGCGAGAAGATCGACGATGGCGAGAAGATCGACGCGTCGATGGAGAAACACTTTTGCGGCTTACCGAAGCTTTTCGACGCTTCGCAGACGAGTCAAGCTTACTACTTACACCACCAGGGATAAGGCTTTCCTGTGCCTTAGAGGACGAGCCTGCTCGTGGGCAAGAATTTCTGACCTTTTCGCCAGCGCCGGACTGTCTTCTAGCCTCAGAAGGCGAGCGGGACAGCTGCCTTTGCTCAAAACAGTCAGAAAAATGAGCAGACTCGCCTGAAACACGATCACGAACAACAACATTGTTATCACTAACACTGACGTCATCACCAGCGCTAACGGTCGGACTATGGCGCGAACGTACTAAACTTAAGACCGACTCCATGAAACCGTTCATTTGCGCTTCCATTTGATTTCTAAAAAGCACGAATTCTGATTTATCAGCCTCGAGGCTGGGCTTGGCTTTAGGGAAAACATACTGGGAAGCTGGTGAAGAAGAGGGGGGAATATAAGGGGGGGAAAAAGCAGCAGTAGAGGAGAGTAGGAGAGGGAGGGAGAGGGAACGCCGGTAAAGAGATGACGTGCCACCAGCGAAGGAATAAGCTAGCTTCCTTGCACGGCAAAAGCTTTCCTGTCCCTATCGCCAACCAACACCTGATGGGAACTGTACGTTTGCCAAGGCTCCTGACTCCATTCCATACACTCACCATGTGTTCTCCTGGGAACACTCTGACCCCCTACATGCCGTACACAAAGAATGGCGGTCGTACTTAAGTTGACCAGTTTGGAAGAGCACCGTTCCTAAAAACTCTGGATCAGAAACTGGAATCCGACATAACTACCAAATTCACAAAACTACGCTAGCTAGATTAATAAACAGGATATTGAGTATACCAGGAGATATGCCAGAAAAACACAACGAGGTTCTGCAGGAAACCAAACAGTTTTGAGACAGGCAGATGCTTGAGATGCGTTCATATCGCCCGAGATTGAAACTGACCTGGGACAGTGGGTAGGTCGCCTTCCACACCACCCCCACCGGCATCCGGTGGGGTGAGTCTCCCGCCAATTATATCAGCGTTCCAAACAAAGTTTGAAATTTTATATCTCGGACGTGTCCGAATTTTTAAGGATAAGCTTTTACAGTGTTTTGGTAAGTCATTATAATGAAACAGACAATTTTCAAAGAATGTGCTTGGACTATCAGAAAGTCATCACCCACCTTCAAACTGACATCCATTCTTTGCCTAGGTTAGAAGAGTTAGTTGAGCCAGCATCAGGGAATCAATTTTATGCTTCATTGGACATAAAAGACGCTTATTATCAGGTAGAATTAGATGAAGATAGTAGAGATCTGACAACGTTTGATGGGAGTCTCCTTATATAGGTTTAAGAGGTTACCATTTGGTTTGAGTTGCAACCCAGCTATATTTTCAAGGAGTAATAGGTAATATCTTGGCTCCATTACTAAAAAAGGGATACATAAAGAATCATTTAGATGATATTGTAGTATAGACTTAGCTTGGAAGAATTAGTGAGAGATTAGAAGAGCTGTTCAAATTATTTAGTGAAAAAGGTGTGAAATTAAACATCAAGTGTCAGTTTGCACTAAGAAGGGATAAAATTTCTTGGCCATATAATATCCAGAGAAGGATGCAAGCCTTGTCCTGACAACATAAGTACCATCAGAGATATGAGATATGAAAGCTCCTACTAATGTCAAAGAAACTAGAAGGATTTTAGGAATGTGTGGATTTTATCGCAAGCACATACAAAATTTTGCTAAAATTGCTGTCCCCTTAACCAATCTCTTAAGAATGAAAGAGCCATTTGCATGGACACCAGAGTGTCAGCCTAGTTTTGAGCAGTTGAAACAGCTCCTTATGACAACTCCTTTGCTCATAAAAGCAGACATGACAAGACCTTTTCAGCTATTCACAGATGCTGGTCTGGATCATGTAGGTGCAGTGCTGATGCAGGAGTGATGGCCTTTTTGAAGCCTGTTGGATACTTTTCAAAGGGAGGTGAAGCCGTAGGACAGAATGTTATACTACTGATAGGGAAGCCTTGGCTATTATTATTGATTGCTTGTGTAGGCGGTTTCATCATTTCCTTTGGGGTACCATGTTTACAATCCCACAGACCATCAACCTCTTGCGTCAGTATTCAAAAAAGAAGACAAATCACCTAGGATGAATAGATGGATTATTGATAAGGATTATCGTTTCCAAAGAGGAAGTTGTGTACAGGCCAGGAAAAGCACAATGGGAGTAGCTGATCAGTTAAGTAGGCCAGTTAGGGCAATCTTTCACAATAATCAAGACAATTATCTTGGGTTAGTAAGGAAGAATACATGGCTAAGCAGGTAGGTGAAACAAGATGGGGTGAATTGATTGCATACTTAGAAGGAGGAAAACTGCCTAGGAAGAAGTTTCCCAGAGCGTTCATCCATCAGTTTATGCTGTATGAAGGCTTGTTATATCTAGTGCTGACAAGCATGACGAATAGTATTCAGATTTAAGACTTGTGGTTCTGCAGGAGCTTAGGAAAGCCACTTTGAAGTTTGGTCATGAGTCTGTTGCTAGTCCATTTTAGGAGAAGGAAAACTATTGATGCTCTCTGGAGACTTACTTCTATTGACCTTCACTTAGATCTGATGTGGTTAAGTTTGTTAAGAATGCATTACATGTCAGGTTCATAAAGACAGTTCATCCTTACAACGAAATTCCAAGAACTCCCACCCGGTACATAAGCCCTTGGAGCGTATCCGACATTGATTTGACAGATATGTCTGGTGCAACGAACTACCGATGCGTTCTTACAGTGATTGATCATTATTCACTTTGGCCAGTTTACCCACTGAGGAATAAGACTACAGAGTATTTCAGTAAGAATTTTCAGAAATATTTAAATGATTTTGGAATTCAGGGTGTGTAATTCTTGACAATGGTACTGAATTCACATCACAGCAGTTAGAATCTTTGCCAAAAGCACAACCATAAACACTGGTTCATCACACCGTACCATCCTGAAGGTAACAGCATATCAGAAAGAATGCGTAGGACTATGAAGACCCTGTTGAATGTCATGTGTCAGGGTCATCCTTATCAGTGGCCAACCTATTTAGGCGAGACCCAACGGGTCCTTAATTATGCTGTCCACGCAACAACAGGTGAACAGTCACATTATGTCTTCTTTAGCAGGAGACCTGCTACACAAATAATAACTACATTGCCATCAATTGATGATGAAGTGAGTGATTCTGATATCGCCAAAGTTCATGAGATAATCAAATGAGACTCAAATACCTCAAGTACTAGTCGAAAATTAAATGTTAAGTGGCTCAGGACAGCATAGAGAGTGATGAGAAGTTGTGCGAAGATGGATCCACTTATGTGTTGAAAAGAATTTGTTTGTGACTGTCGTAGAAACGAGCTGCTAATAAACTAAGCCATTCCACGGTGATGAAGAATGGTTGGATTAACATGAAAAAGCACTCTGAAAATGTGCCTGATATGTAACTGAAGGAGTTCATTTCAAGAGGTACCAGGAATATTGTACTCCTCATGTCTCATTGAAGAGATAGACTTTGTGTGGTGATGTGCATGGACTTTTGCTGAGGGAGGGCTTTGTTTTCCCCCAGTGTAGTAGAGACTCGCATTTTTCTAATATTGGTAATGATGTACAGTACTGTAATTTGCATACGTTTTATGTTCTCTTTTACTTAGTTTAAGGTTGATGAGTATATTTTTCTGTTCGCAATGGCCAGTAATGTGAAAACTTTATAGTTTTGAGAATTTGTGAACAAAAATAATGAAACATTTAGTACGTTTTCACATAGTGCCCTGGTTGGGAATGCAATTGTGGTCTTATGGGTCTTGTCATATAGGAAATTGTCAGAGTTTTGCTCTTGTAGTACTGGTTTGGTACATCTTAGAGGATAGAGTACACCACTTTCCAAACCCCTTTGAGATTCAAGTTTAGAGTCGTTTCTAGCCAAGAGCTCTGGTGAGTTTGGTAATCATTAGGACGCCTCGATAGGGGTAAATTCTGTCTTCGTATGTGGAGAGCTCTTTTGTTGCAGAGTGTTGTGACATCCTGCGTAAGTGGGGTCAATCAACCCCAGTGATAGGCTAGACAAATATTAGGAAGCTGTATTGAATGCACACCTATAGGGTAGTGTCCCATTTAGTACTCAAGTATATCCTTGTTTTGTGTTGTTGCGAGAGCCGCTAGTCTCCTAGTTGAGATAGATTTGCTTGCTTGTTTCTACTATACAGGAGCCTGTTTTCCACACTCACCAGACCATCTAAGGGGCTGTTTGGTTCACGATAGGAAAAGTTGTCCTTGATATTAGAGTGGACATGAATCAATTCAACTGTTGAGGAAAAGCTTTGTAATGGGAAAAATATGCCTTTAATTATTCGAGAGTGATTTATTTAGGAATTGATTCATCATCCTCCTCTAATATCTTTACTCTTCAGTAAGAGTGATTGTGACTATAAAGTGTTTTCATTTTTGCTGTGGACATCGAATGCATAGCAGTGTAGCCAGTCCCTTATTTTGTTTTTCTTTCGCTCTGAGTATGGGGCGCTGTCTCTGAATCTTTCGTCTGCATATTGGTAACACTAAAAAATAAGATGTAAGGGACGAGAACGCTGTTAGTGTGAAAAGGATGTCCAACTGGTCACCTCATTTTGGCTAATTTACCAAATTATTATCTGGTCCACCCTTCACTTTGGCTAATTTGCAAATTATTAATACAAGTTATTATCTATCCTTGCAGGGACCTAGTCCAGGAGTCCTGAAGAGTATGTAAATTGGATCTAGTCCAGGAGTTCTGAAGACTATGTAAATTAACCAAGTCCAGGAGACTAAGCCTGGGAGAAATTTGGCATGATGTAATGAGTAATAAAGAAACGAACTGAGTACCAGGGATTTTCTTCAATACCATCGTACCTTACCACTAAAATGAAATTCAGCACTTCAATTGCCTCAGTGGGAAGACATCACCTGGCCTCATCAGTAATAAGACCCATACACACAAGGAATATCATTTAATAGCAGGTAGGACAGGCCTGCCTAATTCCCGAGCAGTGTAAACGTCAGTGATCTTCATATCCACCGTGTCAACTATGACACAGTACCATCATACCCACCGTGTCAACTGTGACACAGTACCATTCTCCGACCCTGTCTCCAGGCGAAGACTGACAACAGAGCATCTGTATAGTAGTATTATTATCATCATCTTAATGTCTTGGTGGAAAAATTCTCCCGCGACAACTACCTCAACTTATCATTAAGAACCCGTAACATGGTGTCAGGTGTTTCTTATCTACATATAAGCTGGATTAAGGAAAAGTGAGGTAAGTGACGACACAAGTTACGGACAGTTTGTTGGCGTACTAGGCTAAACCGTTAGCGACATGCATAATTTTCCTAATGGGTTTAAAGTTTTTCTTTATCACAATTAAGGTAGTTTTGTACCATAAAGATGAATATACAGTTAACCCCTGAGTCCTATGGACTTTAGTGCAAGTACTGTGTGGCCCACTCAAATGGAAGAAATTTAATTGCTAACTGTAAATTGCCATAGGCTTAGACAAGGAAGCTGACAGACAAAGGTAGCAACTTTTCTTGCATGTCATAGGAGAGTTAGGAATTAGAAATATAATATATTGTCTTGGGATCAAGATGGAGATAAATGTAAGATAGATAAGGTTTTGAAGAAGCTGATCAAATATAATTACGGAGATATAAATTTCTCAAAAGCGAAACAAGATCTAATGAAAGTTGTGACCAATTCATAACTCAGTTGGAATTTTATGCAAAACTAGTAATTATGATAATGAAAAAATGATCAGAGAGATCAATTCGTCCTTAATTTACATGGTGATAAGGCTAGGGAGAAATTACTGGATCATGTGCAGATGGATACAAAACCACTGACCTTACCTTAGAAAGGGCTGTGAATTTTGTAAAAAACTATGAAATGCGAGTTCAGCAAAAGCAGCATATGGCCAGTAGCAATACTGAAGAGAAGTTAATATCGTTGGGAAGACGAAAATAAGTATACAAATCCTCGAAATAAGTCTATAAAAAATTGCAGATATTGTGACAGAACCCATAAAATTAGGATGTGTCCAGCATATGCTCAAGTGTGTGCCACATGTAAGAGAGGAAATCATTATGCTAAACAGTGTAAAACTAAGTGGAACTCTTCTCATGATGAAGCATTCTCCATGATTAAGAAACTAATTGTTGAAGCTCCTTGTTTGAAATATTTTGACAGTAATTGTAATGTGTCTTTGGTGTGTGCTTCAATGTCAGGATTAGGTGCTGTCTAATGCAAAACGGTCACCCAGTGGCTGCTTCTAAATCGTTAACTGCAAAACAGAACAGCGATATGCACAAATGGAAAAAGAGATATTGTAGCCATTGTTTTGCGGCGTTACATTTTGACCAATATCTTTATGGCAAAGACATTGTGTAGAAACTGACCACAAACCTTTTGGAAAGTATTTTTAAGGAACCCTTACTGGGAAATGTCCTTAAAGGTTACAGCATCATTATTGCAGTTGCAGAAGTTTAATTTGAGTGTCAAGTATAAACCAGGTAGTAAAATGTATATAAGCAGATACACTGAGTAGAGATTTTTGTCGAATACATTTTTCGGGTACTGATAAATCTGATGTAGTACATTATTTGAAAAGGTTAGTAATGTAAATATGACAAGAACATGTTGCTGTGACAAATAGAGAGACTTGAGGATATTAGACAAAGATATAAGTGATGTTGCATTGCAAACGTTAAAGAAACAACTCTAAAAGAGTTGGCCCACTCATTTGCAAAAGAGGCTCCTGAAATCATAGGATCTTTTAAATTTAGGGATGAAATGACTGTTGATAATGATATCATTTTTGAGTAATTGCATTGTTGTCCCATCATGTTTAAGGTCTTGCATGCTGAAACAAATTCATTATGCTCACAATGGGATTGATGCTACTATTAGGTATGGTAGAGATATATTGTTCTGGCCTGGCATGGGTGCAGATATAAAGAATTATGTTTCGTCTTGTGTGGTGTGTAATAAGTATGGTAGTAGACAAACCAAGGAATCCTTAAATTCACATGATTTTCCTTCTAGGCCTTGGTCTAAAATTGGAATGGATATTTTTAGTGTTGGTAATTGTAACTATTTGATTTTGGTGGATTATTATTCATCATATTCTGAGATAAATTCATTGGAAAACATGTTGGCGTCAAATGTAAGCAAGGTCCGGGAGTCATTTTCGTTATGGTATACCGGACATTTGTAGTAAGTGACTATGGCTCACAATTTACATCAGTGAATTTCAAAATTTTGTAAAAATAGTCATTTAAACATGTAAAATCTTCCTGCCACCACCAGTCAAATACTTAAAGCTGAAAAATGCAGTAAAAATCCTTAAGGAAACAGTTGTTCAAAAAATCAAGGAGGATGGCCATGATCCCATATTAGCGCTTCTTGAATGGAGAATACTCCAACTGAAGGGTTTCTTTCTTCACCTGCTCAAAGGTTTTGGTAAGAAGAACTCCACAGTCAATTGCCTATAACAGAAAATTTACTCAAACCCAAGACTGTTGATAGGATACCAGAAATTCAAACTAAGAAATTGATTAGGCAAGCTAAATATTATAATAGATCATGTACAAATTTAGTCTCATTAAAACCAGGTGATGTCATCCGTTCACAGCCAGTTCGGAAAAGGAATGGAAGAAAGATAAGGTAATAAAGAGGTTTCAAAGGAAATACAAAATAGAAGTAGAAGGCAAAGTATATTTTAGAAACCATAAATTTGTAAGGTGTCAAAGAAACGAGCAGGTAAAAGTTACTGCTACTTTGTGCAGATCCAGGCAGTTTATATAGCGGCCGACTATTGTACGACCGCGAGACAATGCGATTGACTGTGACCTGAGGTCGAAACAATAAACAATAATATGTAGTGAACGAGTACAAATTACAATACAAAACATACAGAACTACAATATGGATACAGTCTTGATGCCTGTGAATGAAGAAACGTGTGATACACAATGTGTGACATTTGTATAAATGCGCATAAAGGAGTACAAATGGTTAAAATGCGTGACCTGGCACGTTTTAGGCGTGACTAATTGAGTTTGAAGAAAATGAAGTCACCAAAGAAAACATGCTCGAAGTGGAGACTTAATTAATGGCACCGCGCCCGAAACACTCGCTGGCGCCCGATGTGGTGACTTTAAATACTCCCCCACCAAGGCGAGGGACGCGTCTGACTAATCCCCTGTATCTGATGGGGCTGAAAGAAGTACGCGGCTCCTTGAAGATCGCGGAGAACCTCCCGCCTGTGAGGCTGCTGGTTAAGCGGTCCCGCTTCCTGGGCGGCGCGCCTCTGCAGGTGAGGCGTGCTGGAGTCTTGATTTCAGGCGGAAGGGTGCTGCGTCGCTGTCGGGACTCTCCGACAGAAAGCGGGCTTTAAGCGGTCTATTGGCTTAGTCGTCCTTGCCAGGAGTGCCAGCTGGAACGCCTTGCTGTTTCGTTCAGCACGCGGAAGGGTCCCTGGACTTGGTTGAAGTGGTGGGCGGGCCGGTGTCGACTCTGGCCGAGATGAGGGTGGCGGATGACAGCTGTGGCGGCATGAAGGTGGATTGCTTTGTCGATATGAGCACCTGCAAGGGCGAACTTACCCGGCTGCGTCGCGAGGCCTCTGCAGTGATGAAGTGGTGGCCATCCGTCCAGGCTCTCCCGGCACGAGGGTTCCCCATGGGATTTTGTTCGGCTGCAGATGGGGTGCTAAGTCGGCTCTGGGGGCAGTTCTCAACCCGAGGAGGACCCACGGCAGCTGATGTTTCCAGTCCTCGGCGGTGCAGCGGGCCATGAGGGATGAATTTAGGGACCTGTGGAACCGTTCGACCAGGCCGTTGGCCGCTGGGTTGTACGCTGTGGTGGTGTGGTGCGTGGTTCCCAGCAGTTGAGCCAGGGCAGACCACACTCGGAGAGGAAGCGGGGCCCTGTCGATTTGTGATGTGGTCGGGATGCGAAGCGGCTAACCCAACTGGAAGCAGAACCTCGGCGCCGCGATGCTGGCGGTGGCTTCTTGCATGGGTGTGGCCGGGCCTCGTCGAGCAGGTCTACCACCGTCAGGAAGGTATCTGGATCCGCCTGATGGGGAAGGGGCCCGACGACGTCGATGTGGATGTGGCGGCGGCGCCCTGGCTGTGGGAACTCGCCTACCCCCGACTGCATGTGACGACCCAGTTTTACTGGTCTGGCACTGCAGGCACTGTTTTGCCCAGGCTGTGGCGTCCTTTTGCACCCCGTGCCAGATGAACTTTTTTTTGAAAGCAGTTTGGCCGTGGTCCTGCCGGAGGGGTGTGAGAGGCCGTGAATGATGTCGAATACCTGGTGGCGGCGTGAGGCTGGAACCAAAGGGCGGGGCTGGCCTGTGCTGATGTCACAGAGCAGGCTGGGGCCTCCGGGGCGAGGGGGGTCACGTCCCGCCACTTGAGGGATGTGATGGCGGTGCGGTATGCTGGGGTTTCTGGGTCAGCGGCCTGTTCTCTGGCAAGGTCCTGGTAATCTACACCAAGCTGCACTGTGTTCAACTCGACTCTGGGAGGGCGTCTGCTACGGGATTTTTCTTGCCGGGGAGGTACCTGACGGAACAGGTAAATTCGGCTATGGCTGAGAGGTGGCGCTGCTGTCTGGAAGACCATGCGTCCCCCCTGCTTCGTGAAGGCGTGAACCAGTGGCTGGTGGTCTGTGAAGATTGTGAAGGGCGTGCCCTCCAGGAGGAACTTGAAGTGCCGAACTGCGCGGTACATCGCGCAGAGTTCTCTGTCGAAGGTGCTGTAGCGGGTCTCTGTGGGACTGAACTTCTTGCTGAAGAAGGCGATGGGCTGGGGGCCGTTGATGATTTGCTCCAGAACAGCACCGCAGGCGTAACGTTACTGGCGTCTGTCGTCAGCTGGAGGAGCCTTGGGATCCTGGTGTGCCAAGGCGGTTGCCTTGGTGAGGGAGGGCCTTCGTCGTCAGGGAAAAGGCCTGCTGCTGGCTGGGTCCCCAAGACAGGGACTTTGGTTGACCTTTTAGGACTTCCATCAGGGGGCCGTGGTGTGCAAATGATCCCGGGATGAACCGCCTGTGAAGTTTACCATCCCAAGGAACTCCTGGACGGCCTTGATGGAGGTGGGTGCCGGGAACTTGGCTACGGCTGCCACTTTCGATGTAAGAGGGCGGACGCCTGTCGGAGACACCTTGTGACCCAGGAATTCTGCTTTCTGGACGCCGAAGGTACACTTGTCAAAACGGACGACGAGGCCATTCTCTTGGAGGCGCTGGAGGACTGCTTTGATGTGTCTCTGGTGTTCGCTGTGAGACCTGGAAAATATGAGAATGTCGTCGACGTAGCAGATGCAGAATTTTAGGTCCCCAGGATGCTGTCCATGAGCCGCTGGAAGGTGGCCCGGCGTTCCTCTTAGAATTGAAGGTGGAGAAGGCGAACACATAGGACCCGAAGGGCGTGATGATGGCTGTCTTTGGTATGTCCTCTGGCGCAACAGGTACCTGGAAATAAGATTTAAGAAGGTCCAATTTAGTGAATATTTTGGCCCCGTGAAAGGAGGCCGTGAGGTCTTGCATGTTGGGCAGAGGGTAGTGGTCGGGCTCTGTTGCAATGTTGAGCCGCCTGTAGTCGCCGCAGGGTCTCCAGGAGCCGTCCGGTTTCTGCACCATGTGGAGGGGGAGGCCCATGGACTGGAGGCTTTCCTGCAGATGCCCATCTGTTCCATCTCCGCTAATGCTTTTTTCGCCTCCTGAAGGCGCTGAGGGGGAAGCCTGCGGAACCGCATAATGTCGGGGGCCCTTTAGTCACTATATGGTGGTATATGCCGTGCTTGGCTGGGGCCCTGGGGACTTGGCGAAGCTCGGGCTTAAACACCTCAGGGAACTCCGACAGAAGGTGTGCATACTGGTGGGGCGACGGCGCTGATGGTGGGTCTGGGTCCCGCCGTTAACGGAGAGACCGGCAGGAGTCGGTATCGAGGAGGCGCTTGCGCCCCACGTCGACAGCAGGCCGAAGTGCGCCAGAAAATCGGCCCCCAGGAGTGGGGTTCCCACGTCCGCGACGATGAAGTCCCAGGAGTAACTCTGGCCAAGGATGGAGATCGACAGGAGCCTGGTGCCGTAGGAGAGGATGGGGTTCCGTTGGCGGCCGTCAGGAAAGCGGCCGGGTCTGGTGTCTGGTTGCGGTCCTCTCTGGATGCTGGAAGACCGATTTAAAGGCTCCTGTGTCGACCAGCATCATCCTGCCGGAGACGGTGTCGCGGACGTAAAACCTACTGTTTTTTGAGGCCCCGGGTTCTTCGGCTGCCATGGCGGCCTGTCCTGCTGGCCGCCGCCACCTTTTTTTTGAACGGGTGAACGAGCAGGGCGGCAGGCAGTTTCGGGCGTCCTTTCCGAACCACTTGTGGTAGCGACAGAAGCCCGGGACCTCCATCTGCTGTGGTTCGGTGGACGTCTGTTGGCGATGGCGTTGACAGGCTGCTCACGTCCTCTTCAGGCTGGACGGAGCTGACTGGCTGTGTGGCCGGTTTTAGCCGCTGTGAAGCCTTGACGGAGTCTCAGAGGTGTTGCGCCGTCTCTGAAATGAGGTCCTCGACAGGCATGGTGTAGGGGTGAGCGATCTGGTTGCGTACCTCCGGGAGGAGCTGGAAGGTAGATTTCCGTGTGAAGCTTATCTCCAGCCGCTTCTTTGTGTCACCCAAGTCTGGTAGTGACAGGAGATCTACGACCATGGTGAAGCGTCTCTTGAATTGAGGTCGTGGCGTGGATTTATGGCAAGGTCGATAGCACGGCGGCCCGCTCGGCGATGGGCAGGGAGCAAGCTTCGAGGAGGAACTTTTTGTGGTGCTGTATGTGAGGTGTGTGTTTGGGTACTCGCGAGATGAGTTTTTCTGTACCGTCCTCGGAAGGGGCGTTGAGCACTGTGTCGGCCTGTAGGATTTCGTCCGTCAGGTCCGCGATTCTGAAGTGGCTCTCCACCCTGCGCAGCCACATCGATGGGTTCCCCTGCGAAACGGGGCGGCAGCTTTACGGTGGTGAGGGCGGCCCGCGATTGTGTTGCCCGGCCGTCGTGTGTTCGGGCGCTGGTGTGGAGTTGCGGGAGGGCCTCGATGCGGGGCGGGCGGTGTGATGGGAGGTAGGTAAACCTCCGAGTCCGCGGGGTCCGCATTTAACTGCATGAAGGAGGGGATATCCGCGTCCATGCTCGCTCCTTTGACCCCTTACTGGAGTGGGTACTCGGCGTGTACGCACTTTCGTGCGCCGTGTGGTTCCGCTAGTGACGCTGGTGGGGTATGCCGAAGAGAGTCAGCACGCTCAAACGCTGGTTACACGTGTTTAGGCTGCTAAGAGCGTTTTGGAGAAATCCTGGAGCCAAGACTAAGTCGCCGTGTGAGTCCGCTAATGGGCGGGATACTCCGTGGTCACCACTGTAAGGTGTCAAAGAAACGAGCAGGTAAAAGTTACTGCTACTTTATTACAGATCCAGGCAGCTTATATAGCAGCCGACTGACGCCGCCGCGAGAGACAATGGAATTGACTGTGACCTGAGGTCGAAACAATAAACAATAATATACAGTGAACGAGTACAAATTACAATACAAAACATACAGAGCTACAATATGGATACAGTCTTGATGCCTGTGAATGAAGAAACATGTGTTACACAATGTGTGACATTTGTATAAATACGCATAAAGTAAAAATGATTAAAATGCGTGAAATACGTTTTAGGCGTGACTAATTGAGCTTGAAGAAAATGGGAAGTCACCAAAGAAAACAAGCTCAGCGGAGACTTAATTAATGGCGCCGAACTGGAAACACTATCCTAAAAATGTGGTGACTTTACAAGCCCGAAATTCAAATGCAGTGCCTATAGGATTGAGAAGGCCAGACACTCTGCCCAAACAAATGACATCATTGACACGTCACTCAGGGGATGATGTCACCACAGCCACCACCCGAAAATTAGTTGCAGTGCCATAAAAAAAAATATTGCAATCTGACACTATAAATTAAGAATAAAAAAATTTTAAAATGATAACAGTTACGTATGCCCCTGCTTGATGGTGTGAGAATCCTCTCACCAAAGAAAGAGAGAAAAAAAAAATCACACATTTTTGAGTGTTATACCACACCCAAGCGGTCAAGATACAGAAATTACACACACTGAGTACACTATACATACCCAAACATTCCCCAGTATGAACTAACACCCCAAAATCCCTATTAACCCACTAAAACTTTGTGCCCCGTGACGCATCATTAAACACACACAGAGACTCGCGTTTGAGAAATACTGACTCGAGTGCATCTCAATAACAGCTTCCTAAGCTGAACTGCTGAACCATCAAAGTCTTATTCTGAGATGCCAATACCAGTATTAGTAAGATGTGTCTCTTTGGAAGCGTAACCTAACCCTATCTATTACTCTACCTAATTATCTATTCACACCTAACACCACTGCCAACCATTGTTAATGACCCTATACCCAGGTCAAATAGGGTCATATTCTATTGCTGTATCTGTTTTAAGAACAGCATCAATCATCTTACTTTTCTAAGATTCTCTGGTAGCAACTGCCGGCCCTGGGTCAGCAAATTCTTTCTCTCCCGTCGACTCCTCTCACTGAATCTATCTTCAAACAAAGGCCTACTGGAATTAAACACTGAGGTACAAAACTAGACTTTATTTGCAAAGTTAACAAAAGTAATTCAACAAAACTATGAGCATGAAATGGAGTGAGTTCCACCCCCTATAAATGGAAATCATCACTAGAGGGAATTCTGATTCACAAACATTCAAATTAATGATTCTATACCAACCAAAACTAGTAACTAACAACCTGGTCACCAAACAAAGTAAAAAGGTTATAATTATTCTAGACCACCACAATAAATGTCATATAGTATGGAAGAGAACAGAGAACACCACTTCCAAAATGTTTGTCCTCATGGGATGAACCCAGAATTCCTGTTAAAAGAAACATATATATTAAAATCTAAAATGGTGTTACAAGACATCAGCATTTAAAAAACAAAAAAATGTACAATGGAGAACAGAACGGGAAAATGTATAATGGAGACAGAGGAATTTCACTGCAACACAGCTGGGTATTTCCACATAATGTCTGGAAAAGATGTGTTCATGAGTTATGCCTACTCACTTTTCTATGGCTGCAGATAAGGTATTTTCATGGTGGTGGTTCTTAAACACTGCACAAGGCAAATCACACCCAACCACCAAAACCGTAGGCCTCCCTTGATTGTCTGTTCTTCTGATAATATACCATTAGAGAGTGCAACATACATACACACACTTGCACTGTCTCCATGCACCTAAGCCAAGATCAAAAAGCACAAATATATATATATATATATATATATATATATATATATATATATATATATATATATACTGTAAAACTATATATATATATATATATATATATATATATATATATATATATATATATATATATATATATATATATATATATATATATATATATATATATATATATATATATTATTATTATTATTATTATTCGCAGAGCGTCTGCGCAGATTGCCGCCCCCCCACCTAATTTACCCCTTTTTGTTTATTAAGAACCACATGGCCGATCGTATTATTAACACTCCAATCTGTCCCTTTTTTTGCCTGGAACAGCTATTGAGATGACACAGATAACAGGGGCCAGGAAGATATTTTATGCCACTCCCTTAAGAAGATTAGCCCAACTAATCTTCTTAAATGGACTTTCTAAAGGCAAGTTAAGCTACCCGAATTGTTTTACGCCCACAGGACCTGGGAAAAGCCCACCCCGAATTGCTGAACACCTGGACGTGATTCATCCTTGGACACGACTCATAGCCCTGGCCGCATGCCTTAAAAGGGAGAAGCAGTTAGCTAGTGAGTTAGTTAGTTGTGGAACAGAAGACATGAAGTAAGAATCTTTGAGAGACAGTCCTCCACGCGGGCGAGCGGTAACTTTGCTGAGAGCTCCCCCTTCATCCCTGTCCAACTCCTGACTCCAGACACGTCTCCCGTCATCCTCGAGAGAACCGCCATACGTGTGATCTTCCCTCGTCCTTATTTCGTCAGTGCTCCTAAGGTAAAGTGGAGTAAAGACTTTTTGGTCACGAAAGTTTGCCCTTTAGAAAGCCTGGAGTACCAGCATTTCATTTCTGTCCTTGTGCCAGTTTATCCCGTGCCATTTTCAATGTCCTGGGTTCGAGTTTAAAAGTGGCCATTCATTCCTCGAGTCTTTGGCACCCTCAGTGCAAACTTGAGTCATATTCGGTGTGAAATTGTTCCTTTACTGGCGTGTAATGTGTAAATCTCTCTTGCAGAGAGACCCATTCACAGTGGACTCATCTTGGCCTGTGCCCTACCTTTCATCAAGACTCCCTTAGAAGGATCTTCAGGCGTTGCAAGCCCTTTATCAATTTACTTATTCATGTTCCCTTCAAATGCTTGCTTCTGTAAATATAATTCTTTAATTTCGCCCAAGTGTTTACATAACATTTCCTTATGAAGTAGAGCCTTCAGCTCATAAATTCTCCCCTTTTTCTTATTTTTTTTACGATTTCCCTTTACGCAAGTCAGAACTCCAAGGCCAATTAAATAAAGTTACCGTTGCCGGCCTGTAGAATACCATAAACTCAGGGAAATATGTAAAAATGGCAACCTGGCCATAGATCTCGTTTTGCAGTTGCAGTTCCCTCTAGTGTTGCTTTATTGCATTTGCAACTTGCCAGATCAGCTATTAGCAAAGCTAAGCTGGGTGCGAGACAAATTCCGAACCTGTCATCAAGAGCACAGACCAAGAGAGTTCCACGTAAGTAATGTGTTTATCTTAGCAAATTTTTTTACAATCGTGACTGTTCCTAGGAATTAGAAATAGGGACGCATGTATTTGTGCTAACCATTCTTTGCATCGAGGAATAGTGCAAAATTCCTCTGTGTTAAAATCTTTGCCATATTCTTTGCTTTGAGGAATAGTGCGAAATTCCTCCGTGATAAATTTTACTTCTCATTTCGGATTGGTGAATTATTATTTAGGTGCGAATAAACTCCCACGTGAGAGAAGACGAGATCAGCTTGCATTGCTGAAGATACTTCTCGAATTAGGTGTTTGGAATGCGAAATTTAAACTACGCTTATAGGGGAAATTACTAGGTCATTTTTACTGTTATCCTCTGACGACCGGGAAATTCCCCGGAGCCCCAGACAGTCTATAAATAGACAGGTTCATTTACACAGAGTCTAAAAATAACTCCGGTGATTGTCAGACGACCTTCACCCCCTGCCCATGCCCGTGTGTGTAACCTTTTTTTTTTATTAATTTCTCAGCAAACATTTTTCTTTGGGTTTTTCCCGTTAGTAATTTCTAAGTTCTAAGGGACGAATCGTATTTCCAAGTCCTACGGGCAAACCAAATAAAATTCTACGTCGCACGAGGCGAGAATTCCTCAACCAAATTCCAAGTCCTAAGAGACCCCTACTAAAATTCTACGTCACATGTGGCGAGAATTTCTCAACCAAATTCCAAGTCCTAAGAGACTCATACTAAAATTCTACCTCGCACGTGGCGAGAATTCCTCAACCAAATTCCAAGTCCTAAGAGACCCCTACTAAAATTCTATGCCGCACATGGCGAGAATTCCTCAACCAAATTCCAAGTCCTGAGGGACTCCCAAAAATTCTATATCGCACAAGGTATGAATTTCTCATTCCTGCGGGAAACCCAAAATTAAGTCCTTTTGAAACATTATATTAGTGTATTTCACACACATCTAAGCCCTTACGGGACTGATCATTCTAGTTCGTTAGAACAACTCCTTAATTTCATGCTACAGCCGGCCAAGCCCGAGTTTGACATAAAATCCAGTTACGTCTTCCGAGACATATTAAATTTTAACAAAGTCTCCTCAGACTTATTGATCAACTGTCTTATTCAGACAGATCCATTCTCCTGCAGTCTGAACAATTGAGTGTTTCAGATTCTTGCAATTGAGTCTTTTCAGACGTATTTGATTCATTAGAAAGTCAAGTCCGTATAACCATTACCTCAAGATGGCTAATACCAGAGCCCAACAAAACAAGGACTTCAAATTCTACATGTCCGCTGGAAAGGACATGGGACTATCGGGGCAAGATCTGAGAGACTGGGTTCAAGAGGGAGTGGACGATGCCAAGGTGGAGAGGGAGAAAGAACATGTGGAGAAGGAGAAAGAACATGCAGAGAGAGAGAGAGAAAGAATTGCCCAAGAGAGATGAGAAGACTTAGAACGTCAAGAATGGGAGAAAGAATGGCAGGAGAAGGAGAAAGAACATCAAGAACGGGAGAAAGAACAAATCGCCCAAGAAAACGGGAGGAGAGAGAATGGGAAAAACGAGAGCGACAGCGTGCCCATGAGCTCCAGATGTTAGAACGACAGAACGCCACCCCACCTCCTGCGGCGGGAATGAGTGCCCTCAGCCAAGCTCACTCGTTCATGCCAAAATGGACGGAGTCCGAGCCTGAAGTATGGCTTGAAAGGGCCGAACGAGTCCTGGAGTGCTGCGACCTCTCCCCCACAGAACTCTCCCTTGTTCTCACTAAATTCCTGGGCGGAAAGGCACTCGTTGCCTACCACGCCCTTTCAGCAGAGGATAGGGGAAACTGGGAAGCCGTATGCCAAGCAGTTACTAAGGCGTACGAGATTACCCCGAGCGGTGGAGGAGACGTTGGAGAGAGCAGCCAAGGGAAGCAGGCCAGACTTGGTCCGTTTGGGCGTACCATTTGGAGCGGGCATTAGCAAAATGGCTCAAGTCCGAAGGAGCCACGAGCGCCGCTGAGGTACTCGAAAAATTTAAGTTCGAGCATTTTCTACACTACGCCCTCCTGCCCTCGCCACTCATGTAGTGGAAAAAGCCCCAGCAACCCTCACCAAGTGTTGCCAGATAGCAGACATGTGGGAGACTCACCACCCTCGGGAAGGATCCATGGGGCGGAAGATAAATCCCCCGCCCCTCCTCGGAGGAGCAAATTCCCCTAAGAATGGGAACTCAGGCAAGCCCCTAACTTGCCATTATTGCAAGAAAACGGGGCATTCCTCTGAACAGTGCCGGAGCAAAAAACCGGCGCCTCTCTCTCCCAGAAAACCGCCCAATAACTCGCCTGCGCCCTCCACAGGGGCAGAGCGAAAAGACTTCAGCCAGACCTCTTGCACGGCATGCAAGGTTTATGGCCATTCTCCCGCATGGGCAAAATGCCTGAACAATAACAAATCAAATACCCCCACTGTCGCCTTGGCTGTCACAGATCCCAAGTCACTGGGCCCTACCGCTGAAGGCCCAATATCTGTGGCCCCTCCACGAGGCAGCCACCCAGCGCGCCGAGTCATGGCATTTGAGGACTCAGGCGCGCAAATCTCCCTCATCCGAAGGGACAGAGTTCCCGATGGAGCTATCATCAATAGATGAAAACTCATCACGATCGAGGGAGTAAATCAATTCAAAATGATACTCCCTACGGTCCAATTGAGAGTCACAAGACCTCATCAATCAAAAATTTACAATCTTGCAGTAGCAAGCCATCTCCCCGGAGGCTATGACGTCATCCTGGGACAGGACTTTCAGTCTCCACAGAAATCACGACAATCTAGGGGTCCACATTCCCCGAATCATTCCTCAGGCGCGAGTAATCCTCCCCCACTTCTCCCTCAGTCAAGACTGGCGCCCCCTGGCTACCAGGAGGACGTGCAGTCCCTACCAGTGCCACCTGAGTACGATGTACAGTGGCTCACTCAACCGGCTCCCGATCCAATTCCAGTGCCCGGCCCTACCTCAGTGCCCAATCAGATCTCCCTCCCGGAGATGCCGAATGCCTGCCGGTGAAACTTGCATGCACCGAGCAGTGCCAAGCTTCGTCCGTCCTGACCGACGAGCACAAGAAACCTCTGATAGTGCCTGACTCTGCCTTAGTATCCGCACCAGAGCACAACCCCAATCTCCATTCGAGGGATCCAACTCAGGACCCCCTCTCTTCCCCCGGCCTGGCACCACTACCAGCATCGGTAAGAGAGACGGTTCCTCTCGACCACAGCGGAAGCTCACCTGCAGGTGCGGCCTCGCAACCCATGCCTGAGCTGGTCATTGATACCTGCAGACCACTCACGCCATCCCCGACCGCCTCCTCTCTGCCTCAGCCTGTTGCCGACGCAATTGCAAGTCAGGATTCTGCCATATCTCACTTGGCCGATGAACTACAAGAGCTGCGACAGATCATGATAGAACCAGCACGGAAAACTCCTGCGTCAGCTGTCACAGCAGCAGGCCCAGGTGGCACTCCGTGCAGTCCTCCGGTCCCAGGCCCTCCGCTTCCCCGGCCGAGGAGGACTGTCCCATTAAGAAAGGTTCGAGGCGAAATTACCAGGGGCGTGAGAATTTCCAGGTAGTTTACAAAGAGCTCTAGAGCTCCCCTGGCACCTGTGCCACCATTTCATTTTTCGAAGGTCTTGGGATGTCAGGCCCTCCAGTATCTTCTTCCGTTCCTCAGGAACTTCTATCCCTTATCATTTCCTATTTAGTCCTTTTCTTAAATTATCCCCACAAGAGGCAATTAAGTATGGGATACCATTCCCCACAAATGTATAAATCATTAAGAATAATAGAGTGGGAAGTGGCACGCCCTTGTGCCCATACCTTAGCACAGGGCGTACGTGTCAGCTTTTCGTGAAGGAGTCGCGCCCTTCGGGTGCACTTTTCTCGCCTTGGGGCTGAAGTGATAGTCCGGGCCGTAATTTATAGGCGAAGGACGATAAATTCCCACCTAACACAATAAAACCCTCACTCTATTTCCTTAGCTCTTCTGCCAATATCAATTACTCTTTTAGTTATTTATTTATCTTTCTCTTTTAATGAATCGTGAGTCATAGACTCTTGCCCTTGTGATTTTAAATGCCCCTTTCGTAAGCTCCGAGAGACATGTTCCACCTTTCATATGCGGTCACGTTTTCATTCGTAACATCCAGTTAATTTTTCCTTTGTTATTATTATTGTTTTTTTTTCATTTTCCCCTCCCCTTCCTTCTAAGAACTCTGTTTTGTCCTAGACCCCACGTTTTTTGTCTGCTCACCCCATCATAACATTGAGCGTCTATTTATAACTTGTACCTGAGTGTGGGCAGTGGACGCATAAAATTAGCGTACTTTAAGATTAGAGAATTAAAACTCGCAAATACTCTCGCTCACCAACAACTGTCAAAACACCCCAGAGTAAGGGTCGGGTTGGCGAATTAGGTATAGTCCTTACAATATCACGTAAAGGGGATGCCATTTACAAAAATAAACACTGTTTTATCATTGATACAGCCTCTTCTAGGCAGACTGTACTTACCGCATGCCTTGTTGATTTAGAATTAAGGAACTTATATGTAAATTAATTTTTAAATTTTGTCTCCTGCCTCAAAATTATCATGTCCTCGTAATCTTAAAGTAATGTATACCGTAAACTTGAAGAAACTTTAGTATTAATGTGATGGAAGTATTTTCCATTTTGCGTGAGGACAGAGTAAAGTAAAAGTTTTTCCATTTCTTGTGGGAGAAGAATACAGTAAATCAGCTGTGCAGACGTCTGGGGTATCAACATACAAGCCCGAATGGAAGCTTGTATGTTTTCCTCTGTGGGGAGCTATTATAATAACCCAGACGTCTTGAACAGAGCGTCGCCCCCCCCCCCCACCTAATTTACCCCTTTTTGTTTATTAAGAACCGCACAGCTGATCGTATTATCAACACTCCAATCTGTCCCTTTTTTTGCCTGGAACAGACATTGAGATGACACAGAAGATATTTTATGCCACTCCCTTAAGAAGATTAGCCCAACTAATCTTCTTAAAGGCAAGTTAAGCTGCCCGAATTGTCTTACACCCACAGGACCTGGGAAGAGCAACTCCCCCGAATCGCTGAACACCTGGACGTGATTCATCCTTGGACACGACTCATAGCCCTGGCCGCGTGCCTTAAAAGGGAGAAGCAGTTAGCTAGTGAGTTAGTTAGTTGTGGAATAGAAGACATGAAGTAAGAATCTTTGAGAGACAGTCCTCCACGCGGGCGAGCGGTAACTTTGCGGAGAGCTCGACCTTCATCCCTGTCCGACTCCTGACTCCAGACTCGTCCCCAGTCATCCTCGAGAGAACCGCCATACGTGTGATCTTTCGTCGTCCTTATTTCGTCAGAGACCAGCTTCCCCTAAGGTAAAGTGGAGTAAAGACTTTTCAGTCACGAAAGTTTGCCCTTTAGAAAGCCTGGAGTATCAGCATTTCATTTCTGTCCTTGTGCCAGTTTATCCCGTGCCATTTTCAATGTCCTGGGTTCGAGTCTAAAAGTGGCCATTCATTCCTCGAGTCTTTGGCGCCCTCAGTGCAAACTGAGTCATATTCGGTGTTAAATTGTTCCTTTACTGGCGTGTAATGTGTAAATCTCTCTTGCAGAGGGACCCATTCGCAGTGGACTCATCTTGGCCTGTGCCCTACCTTTCATCAAGACTCCCTTAGAAGGATCTTCAGGCGTTGCAAGCCCTTTATCAATTTACTTATCCATTTTCCCTTCAAATGCTTGCTTCTGTAAATATAATTCTTCAATTTAGCCCAAGTGTTTACGAAGTAGAGCCTTCAGCTCATAAATTCTGCCCTTTTTCTTATTTTTTACGATTTCCCTTTATGCAAGTCAGAACTCCAAGGCCAATTCAATAAAGTTACCGTTGCCGGCCTGTAGAAAACCATAAACTCAGGGAAATACGTAAAATATAAATATACATATATATATATATATATATATATATATATATATATATATATATATATATATATATATATATATATATATATATATATATATATATATATATATATATATATATATATTATGTATAAGAATTATATTATATATATATATATATATTTGTGTATATAAAAAGGGCTACCAGTTGGTACGAGCGGAATGGCGGAAAAATGTTTAACATTCCATATCAGAATAACATGGTGCACAAAATTAAAACTTAAATAGCACGAATATAACTTGAAAAAAAAACAGAATTTCATTTACAACAGCTGCATGTAAATTGTTGACGTAATTTGCATGTCATGAAGCTTACTGCATTTTTCTCGGAATGTGATGTACAGCAATGTTGTGTCTGGTCAGAACTTGTATGAGTGACCACTAATGACGGCCAGCTATCGTCAGCACATTCGCTCACTTGTCACTTCTGCCCCAGCAGATTAAGTGATCATATTGTATAAGAGAGTTTCTACTAATTTTGCTTCGAATGCAATCGAATAAAATGGTTTTTAGCATTTCCAAACCGCCAAATTAGAGAAGACGTCAATGATGTAAGTTTTAATTAAATTCCATTTCATTCTCTGGTTATTTGTTGCTTTATCAATTCACGGATATTGCATCATGTGGCGCCTCCCTACACCTGAGGAAAACTCTCCACATCGGAGTTCACCAACGGCATTCGCTCAAGAATTTACATATTTTCGAGAAAGCAACGTGGTAAAGATGCCAAGAATGAATAAACAAAAAAATAAATAAATAACGTGGAGGTTGAACACTATGCTATCATGGTTTGTTGTATTTTTGTAAATTAAATTCTTCGAGCAAAATTTCAATGCAGGGTGGAGAGTTTCATAAATTCCGGCATATGTAGGTGTTTTCATTATCTTAGCATTACATGAACCGCTTTTTGAGCGGCTGCGTATTTTCCCCGTTCTAGTAATTTTACGGGAAGGGAAAAATAATTGTGAACCTTAGTCGACAGAGTGAGTATATTAGATTTAATTTGAAATTAAATCATATTTGAATTTCTCCTGGAAAGTGAGATTCAGGTTGAAGTCAAAAGGGATTCATTTCTGGTGTCCCATGGCGCAGCGTGACAACCCTTGAGTTAACACCCTTGTAGATACAAAAAAGGCAAACTCTGACATGATGAAAAAGCACAAAAGTTAATGCCTGCATGCAATGAACAGAAAGGCAACCTCTGATCATGGCTTAAAATCATGCATGTTAATGCCACACCAAGGAAAAAGCTACCTCTGGAGTAGAGCAGTAGCCTGTAAATTAATAGTTTACCATAGTACATATAAAAAGGCAACCTCGAGCACCGTGTAGAGCCTCAGACACCAATTCCTGCATACAATAAAAACTAAAGCAACCTCTAATGCAGCTTACAAATTTATGAATTAATGCTTTTGTAAAAAAAAAATTGCTTCCACCTTCGAAGTCTCTTCCGTGCCTCTACAGGTATAACATCTGGCCCAGCTGCTTCACTACTCTCAACTTTCTCATATGGAGTAAAATCCCGTACGTCAATACCTGCACATATTAAAACAAAAAAAACCTTTGGAGCGGTGTAGAAACTCGTAAGTTAATGCCTTTGTAAAAAATAGAAAAAAAAACTGAGAACAGAATTTTTTTTTATTTCAAAACATTCTATTATTAAATGCACTAAAAAGTAAAAAATAATTTTTTGAGACACACCAGGATTTTCTTACAATTAATCATGCCTATAAAAATAAAAGCGTGGTAGCCAAACATGGAAGGAAATGCAACAAGAAATAAAAAATATATTTCTTTAATTGTAAGAAAACCCTGGTGTGTCTCAAAAAATTATTTTTTACTTTTTACTGTATTTAATAAAAACATGTTTTACTGTTTTTTTTATATTTTTTATTTTATACTTTTAGTTTTGTTTACGGGGAGGGGAAGGGAAGGGGGGAGGATAGGGAGGAAGGGGGAGGGGAGGGAGAAGGAGGGGGGAGGTTGTGGAGGGGTTGGAAGATGAAGGGGGAAGAGGGAAGGGGAGGGGGAGGACACATCTAAATTAACACTTGATCATGTGCTCCAGAAGGGGAGGGGAGGGGGATGGAAGAGGGAAGGGATGGAAAAGGGAAGGGAAAGAGGAGGACACAGCTAAATTAACATTTGATCCCATGCTCCCGAAGGGGAGGGGGAGGGGAGGAGAAGGGGGAAGGAAAGGAGAGGGGATGGAAGAGGGAAGGGAGAGGGGATGGAAAAGGTAAGGGAATGAGGAGGACGCGGCTAAATTAACATTTGATCCCATGTTCCCTAATGGGAGGGGAGGGGTGGGGAAGGGGGAAGGAAAGGGAGAGGGGGATGGAAGAGGGAATGTGAGGGGGAGAGACGAAGGAAGGGAACCTTACCTTACAGACCTTACAGTTCGTTCGGGTTGCCCCAGGTCCCTCAGTGTGAGGCACCTCTGATGTCTACCAGAGAATTGCTAATGCATCTTCCGGTATATTTTGCATCTTCCAATCTTGGATGGTCTGGGATGCATCTTAGATATTTGTTGAGCTTATTCTTAAACACGTCTACGCTCACTCCTGATATGTTCCTCAGATGAGCTGGTAGCGCACTGAATAGACGGTGCATTGTCGATGCTGGTGCGTAGTGGATTAATGTCCTGCGTGCTTTCCTTAGTTTTCCTGGTATAGTTTTGGGCACTATTAATCTACCTCTTCTTGCTCTTTCTGATATTTTTAGCTCCATGATGTTTTCGGTAATTCCTTCTATCTGTTTCCATGCCTGGATTATCATGTAGCGTTCTCTTCTCCTTTCAAGACTAAATAAATTTATGAATTGTAGTCTTTCCCAGTAGTCAAGGTCCTTGACTTCTATTCTAGCTATAAAGGACTTTTGTACACTCTCTATTTGTGCAATCTCCTTTTGGTAGTGTGGGTACCATATTATATTCCAATATTCAAGTGGACTAAGTACGTACGTTTTATAAAGCATAATCATGTGTTCGGCTTTTCTTGTTTTGAAGTGCCGGAACATTCCCATTTTGCATTTTTCCAATAGTATTGCTATTTGATCATTGCATAACATATTCCTATTCAACATCACACCAAGGTCTTTAACTGCTTCCTTATTTGTGATTGTCTCGTTATTAGGTCCTTTATATGCATATAGCATTCCTTCTTTATCACCATAGTTTATTGATTCAAATTTACCAGAGTTAAATACCATCCTATTTACCTCTGCCCATTTATATATTTTGTTTAGGTCTCTTTGTAGCGAGTTCCTATCTTCATCACAAGTAATTTCTCTACTTATTCTTGTGTCATCGGCGAAACTTCTCACTACCGAGTCCTTAACATTACTGTCTATGTCTGCAATCATAATCACAAGCAGCAATGCGGCTAACACCGTACCTTGTGGCACACCGGATATTACCTTAGCTTCATCCGAGGGAAGGGGAAGGGGAGGGAAGAGGGAAGGGGAGGGGGAGGGCACAGCTTAATTGACTTAATCGTGTGCTCCAGAAGGGAGAGGGGAGGGGGAGGGGAGGGAAGGGGGTATGGGAAGGGGGATGGAAGAGGGAAGGGGTATGGGGAGGTGGATGGAAGAAGGAAGGGGTATGGTGGGGGAGGGGATGTAAGAGTGAGGGGGAAGGGGTTATATGGAAGATAGATTCTACCTAGTCAAGGAAGTTGTGAAAGATTCGAAGAGTTTCATACCAATCCTGAGATGCTGAGAGAGGTCACTGTAAGGTCACTAGAGGTCACTGCTGACCTACTGATCATGTAAGGTTGTATTGTCACCGGGACTGAGTAACCATGAAAATTTCAAGTCCATTGGACGAAGGGAACAGGTCGAAAATTGAGTTACAAGATTTAACCCAAACAGACAGACATACGCAGAAGTCAAGGTTAATGAAAGTATGTAACAAAAAGGACAACCTCTAGAATGAAGTAAAATCCTATCAGTCATTGACTGCTTACTCTATAACAAGGCAACCTCTGGCGCGGCATAAGAAAACCATAAATTAAAGCACTTGCTAAAAACGAAGATGAAAAAGCAATCTTTGGAGTGCAATGGCGTAAAATTCTCTAATTTAATTCCTACTTACAGTAAAACAAAGGCTACTTTATGCCAGTATACAAAAAAGTAGGCAACCTCTGGTATTGTGTAAAAACCGGTAAGTTTATGCCTTAAAAAAAAAAGGTGGGGGCAAGCACCTTGCAAACAAAGGCAATTTTTCAATGTATTTTGCAAATATATATTCAACGTTTTAGGTATCATTCATTGCTCAGATTTCTTTTTCTAGTGTAGCACCAAAAGAGATTTTTGTTTATTTATCCAAGTCCATTGTAGGGATACTTACTATATTCTGAAGAATTTTTTAACAATGGGCCATGAAGTAATGAAATCTGTTAATTTTCTCACATTTCCACATAAATTTAAGAAATCACCAAAATATTACTTGTTTATCTTCTGAATACAGATTCATGTTGAAAAAGGCCATTGAAAGTTAACTAAATTTCTTTTTCTTGGTTGCACAAGTGCAAGCGCTCGCATGAGCTCGTCTTCTCTATTCATATTTACCGGCGCTGGTGCACATTTGACACATCTGACTAGTTAGTGCGTGTTGAACGCCTTAATAGTATGCATGTGTGTCAGAACATATACATTTATATGTGTCTGAGGGCACGCAAGTGCATCTGTGTGTTTGAGTGTATACGTGCTCATAAGCTAGTAATTATACATACCATATGTTGCAAGTTGGAACCTTATATACACTACCCCTGTTAATTTACAAGAACTTTAAAACACACACAAACTCTTATACGAGCTTGAATTTGCTCAAATGAGAAATAAATACAGTAAAATGTTATATGCTTTTTTATGGTATTCCCAAATGCCTTTAGTATAACGTTCTGGGCGAACTCCAGTATCTACAAACATGCTGAAACACACACACACACACACACACACACACACACACACACACACACACACACACACACACATATATATATATATATATATATATATATATATATATATATATATATATATATATATATATATATATATATATATTAGTTGATCAACCTGGCACTGCTCGGAAACACTGAATAACAACCTATAAACTCTCTCTCTCTCTCTCTCTCTCTCTCTCTCTCTCTCTCTCTCTCTCTCTTAGCATTAGCATCACTGTTTTGCCATCAATCTGGGAAGTATCTCAAACGCTCTGATCAGAATATGGATAAATTGTGTAGAGATATTATTCATTTCATTGTCAGACCCTTCAATGCTATTTGTAGGTCGTTATAAGTCCAAATCATACAATAAAGATTTAAAATAATATTTCCATGTGATACAGCAAAATTGGTATAGGCCTAGGCCAATAATGTCTTTTTATGATATGCGTTACTACAATGAAGGTAAACTTCACTGTCCAATTCATAAAAAAACTGACTCAACCCTTCAGTTCTAATTTAAACTCATTCATTAATATTGTTTTTTAATAAGAATTATTTAGTCTATACTCTGTTATGCCTTTTAACTTCTTTCCTATTATTAAGTGAATTGCTGCAACAGTTTCATACTAAAAATAAAAGTGGTAAAGTATTTTCCTGTGCAGTTAACTTCAATGCGTGATACAAATTCTTTATATTGGTTTTAGGGTTGTTTTACCATTGCATAATAAATTACATCTCACTATCTTTACAATGACATCAGATTCCTTAATATAGAAGGAAGTATAAAGTTACATGGATCATTAGAAAAAATTACCACTATGCATGAGCGTACGGCATCTATAATCTCGGTCAATTCATACCTTTGGTAATAACATAATCATGAATCAAACCAGTCATTTATTGTTTTGGATAAATATGCTTTGATAAAAGATAGAAATGAATATACATCATTCTAATATAAAACCATAAGCAATCATTTTACCCTCATACTGTTTCTGCAAGTGCCTTTCAGAAAAGATTTCCACATGTAATGATCTACATTCCTGTAAAAATTTAATCTAGAATTTTCAGTCATTATCTTCCAGGCAATCACATTTGTCGGGCTACCATAGTCTGAGGGGTTGCAGTGGGAGGAGTTTAATGATGTCCCCAGAAAACTTAGAGCTTTCCACCCAAGCTACTCATGACTCCCAGAAGGTTAATGAAGAAAAGGTGGACTAAAGGTGAAAATTTCATTTCTTTTGTCTGTGTTTGTATATCTGTCATGGGTGAGTTATAAACCTTCCTGGGGTGACACAGAGGATATGTGCAAAATTTTGTTGGGGTCTGACAAGTGGTTCGGATTTCTATAGTGGACAAACAAATGTACAAACATTTGCTTATATATATATATATATATATATATATATATATATATATATATATATATATATATATATATATATATATATATATATATATATTGTCAAGTTTTGCTCCACTATTGTACATATTGAATGTTATAAATTGTCTTTAGTACTTTCTTACTTTCTATATGCACGACCTCTGTTGATTGCTTTCTTCACTTTTCGATCCTTCCTGGTCCAGAGCAAAGTCTCTTTTCCCATTACTCCTCCTTTATGTTCTTAATTTTGTTTACTTGGGTACTTCAAACTTCTTGTTAAGTTAGGTGTATTCTTCCTGTTTTGAAGAAAGTGTTTGTGGCTCTTTCTCCTTTTACTAAGTGCATTTTGTTATTTAGATATTATGTTTAATTTTTTGAATTATTGAACTGTTTGCTATATGTTTAATGATTCTAGTGAAGTCTTTTGTTGAAGCAATTTCGTTCACGTATAAGTGATTAATAATTCAAGTGTTAATTTGTATGATTAGTAATTAATAATTATAATAAGAGATTGCTGAGTTTCGTTCACCCGACCATGGTTTCGCACAGATTGGATTTTATTTTGGTGGAATATTATTTTTTTATGCTTCCTCCTGAGTGTTAGCTAAGGCCATCTATAAGCTAAAGTATTTACCACTGAATACGAGGACATTCAGCTTAGGCATGTCATAATTTGGGGGCCTGACCGGGATTCCAAATCTGTTGTGTGACTACAAACTGTTGAAATGTTTTTGGTGAATTTTTAAGAACAGTTGGTGAACGATATGTCCTGATATTGTGCTTCATTAATTTGTACAGTTAGTGCTACGCTACGCTGTTCTTCGCTTTCATTAAACTGTGTTTGACAGTAGCTACCAGGCAAGAATACACCTCATCTCTTCTTAAACCAAGGTAAAATATTTTTGAAGAATAAGTCGATAACAAGTGTTAATTGACAGGGATCTCTGCTTGTATCGCCTCTTATGCCCGCCTCATTAATATTTTCCGTAATAAAGGTCACCCTCACTATCATATAAAGTGATAATTTACGTTAATCTTACGTTACCCTGTACATCGTTGATTAGCTCCCCGACCTTTCGGATTAGCAAAATCCACTGTACTCTTTTAAAGTCTTCTCATTGCGGAAGCTTTAGTTCATTCTTGCACTTTAGTGTACCTCGAACACTCCGCGATTCCAGACTTTCTATAATTACCGAATTGCGCTAGTTTAACTCCACAAGATTAGACCTGTGGTTTAGCCAGGTTGCTGCGTAAATCCTTAGGTAATTACCATTCCGTAACTAGCAGTTGTCGTTATTCGTATTTAAATACTCTTCTCGCTTTCTGTTAGCGTTCTATTATAAGTGCAGTAATAGCGTTGGGTTGCAGTTACCTTAAATTCATCAGTATAGGTTCTCGGTAGTAAATATAACTTGTTGCGTTTGTTTACGTGCAATGTAATCTTAGGAGCAATGTACGTGTAGCTACTGATAACTTTATTTTACAAATACGGATACTGTTTAGAATGATTAACTTTAAGTTAATGTATTCGCGTTTAGTCAGCCATTCATTGTTAGGAAGGTAGGATTTGTTGTATTTACATAAGTGTTGTGTAGTGAGTAATTAACCCTTGTTCAAAAATGCCTTTTGATCTAGATAGCTTTGTTGGAAACCCCAAAGAGAAGTTGTCTACGCTCAGGTATGCTACTAAACAGGATCTGCTGGACCTTGCATCAAAATGTAGCATTGTGGTTGATCCTACTTATGTGAAGGCTAGAATACTGAGTGATATTTTAGATTATTTAATCAACCAAGGGATTATTGCAGATGATGAGGAAGCACAAGCACTCAAAATTTCAGCAGGAGTACTTCTGCCTGTTCCAGTAGATGCAGAATTAGAGAAAATAAGGCTTCAATTGCAGCTAGAGAAGGAAAAGAAGGAAACGACCAAACGGGAGCTCTATCTAGAAAAGAAGAGAGCAGAAGCGAGAGAGAAGGAACGAGAAGCGAGAGAGAAGGAACGAGAAGCGAGAGAGAAGGAACGAGAAGCAAGAGAGAAGGAACGAGAAGCGGAGATAAGACACCAGAAAGAACTCCAGGATCTTTCTTCAAGTAACAGAAAGGAAGTCACACTCCCTGCTACGTTTGAAGTTTTTAAAGCAAGTGTTTGTACCTGATTTCGACGAGAAAGATCCTGAGGTTTTCTTCCAGAACTTTGAAAAAATCGCAGAAACCTTAAAATGGCCTGTAGAATTCTGGTTTTGCTCATCAGGAACAAAGTGAAGGGTAAGCTGCATTTGTTGCTTCACAAGTAGTAAGTGAAAAAAAGACTATAGAGTGTTAAAGAAAAACTATCTTGGATGCGTACTCCATTACCATAGAAGGGTATAGACAAATTTTTAGAAATTCTGTTAAAACTTTCAATCAAACTTTTGTAGAATTTTGTAGTGTCAAAAATAGGCAGTTGAATAAGTGGTTAGAAAGAGCAGGTGTTGATAACTTCGAATCATTTAAGAATTTGATTCTTCTAGAAGAATTTTTGAGGAAAGTGCCCACTCATATCTCAACCTTCATTCATTTTAAAGGTGAAACATTGGTAAAGAAGGCAGCTAGTCTCGCCGATGATTACCACTTAATCCATAAATCACAAAAGGGCCAAACTAACAACTCATCTCCTTCCTTTTCCAAATCTCCCCAGGTATCCTGTGCTTACTGCAAGAAAGAGGGCCACACTATTGAAGATTGTCACTTCCCAGTGCAAAACTTCAAAAGCAAAAGAAGGTGAAAATGCCCAGTCAAGGAGCACATGCCATGTGACTACTCCCATGGAAGGGTTGTAGCCGCTTGAAGGATTTATTTGTGATGTTACTGTAAATGGTACTTCACTGAAGTGCCTCAGAGACTCTGGTTCCTCTCAGTCTATATTGGCAGACTTAAGTTCGAAGAATTTAACTTATACTAAGGAATTTATAACCATTTCAGATTTAATCTCTTCCAGGACTCTACCTCTTGCTGAAGTGGAAATTGTTAGTCCTTACTTTACAGGAAAGGCTAAAGTAGCTGTGTTAGAGCAAGCCTTGCCATGTTCTCCAGTAAAGCTGATCTTGGGTAATGATCTAGCAGGGTCACAGGTGAAAACTAATTTTATTATTTCAGATCCTGAATTCGTAATCCGAGAAGAATGTAAGTCCATTGAATCTCCACCAGCTGTAACTCAGGTTGTGACTAGGAATACTTCCAGGGCAGGACCTTTGAAAAATGAGAGTAAAACTACTGGGAGAACTATGGAGGCCTTAGACTTAGTAAACGTAGGTAAGAAAGAGTTTACTGAGCAACAGAAAGAGGACTCCAGGCCTAGAGAACTTTGGAAAAAGGTGAGAATTCCAGATGAAAATCCTAAATTGCCATATTTCTATGTGAATAAAGGTATTCTCTGCAGGCATTTCAGGTCACCACAGATTAATTCTAACCATACTTGGAGGGATTGCCACCAAATAGTCATTCCTCAACCTCTAAGACAGTCCTTGTTAGACCTCGCTCATTCTGCAGAATCCCACTTAGGGGTCAACAAGACATACAAAAGAGTAAGTGAAGACTATTATTGGCCAGGCCTTGGTAAAGATATTAAGAGCTATGTAGCTTCATGTCACCATTGTCAGGTTACAGGTCAACCTAACCAGAGAATCCCGCCAGCACCACTTCAGAACGTACTAGTACCCAAAACTCCTTTTGACAAACTCATCATAGATTGCGTTGGTCCCTTACCAAAGACTAAGAGAGGTAATGAATACATACTGACCGCTATGTGTCCCACTTCAAGGTACCCTTTGGCATTTGCAATCAAAAACATAAATGCAAAGACTATATTACTGAACCTTTTGAAGGTTTTCACTGTTTTAGGATTTCCTTATGAGTTACAATGCGACCAGGGAACTAATTTTACAAGCCATGTCTTCAAACAAGCTATGCATACATTGAATATTCATAATGTTAACTCCTCTGTATATCATCCACAGACAAATGGTGCCCTGGAAAGGTTCCATCAAACCTTAAAGAACCTTTTGCGTAAGTACAGCAGTGAAACTGCAAATCATTGGGATGAGGACCTCGATCTCCTAGATGTATGTTTTTCGATGCACTCCACATGACTCCACGGGGATATCTCCCTTTGAGGCATTGTTTGGTCGTTGACCACGAACTGTATTGGGTATGGTGAAAGAAAATATTTTGCATCAGAAACCAGAGGAGACTACTAACACGTTGCAATATATTAAAGACCTTAAAAGTAAGTTTCATCAGATAAATGATTTGGTATGTTCTAACCTCCTTTCCTCACAACAAGTAATGCAGCAACAGGGGAACAAGAAAACCAGGTTAAGGGAGTTCCAGAAAGGTGACCAGGTATTTTTATACCATCCAATTCCAGGAGCTCCATTGAGAGAGAAGTTTGCTGACCCATATACAGTCCTAGATCGTCTTTCTAAGGTAAACTATGTAATTAGTACCCCAGATAGGAGGAAGGACACACAATTAGTACATGTGAACTTGTTGAAGCGGTACCAAAGTAGAGTAAATAGTGGATCACCTCGAGTAACATTGGTGACTACCTCAACTCTTAGGTCTAAAGACGACTATCCTGTTGCTAATACTAATGAAGACCCTGATGAAGAACCAGAACTGGTATCTTTTAGTGATTTAACTAACTCTGAGATAATGGGTAAGCTTGACTCCTTCTTATCACACTTGCCTACAAATGAAAGCAAAGAACTAAACTCCTTACTCACCAGTTTTCAGGACTTGTGCACTGATGATCCAGGAACCTGTAACCTGATACAACATGACATCTTGCTGGAGCCGGGAACACAACCCATCAGACAACCATTTTACAGAGCGATAGGAAAGAAGCTTGAATCCCTAAGGTCAGAGGTACAGTACTTGATAGATCACAAGTTAGCAGTCCCAAGTACTCTCCTTGGGCTTCACCTTGTATACTTGTACCAAAAGCAAACGGTAAGTTACGGCTATGTACAGACTACCGCAGACTGAATAAGGTCACCATCAAGAATTCTTTTTTCCTTTGCCACGGATCAATGATATTTTAGACAACATAAGTAATTCAAAGATTTTGACTCAGATTGATTTGCTAAAAGGGTACTATCGAGTAAAACTGACCCCAAAGGCCCAATCAATCTCTGCTTTTGTAACACCCTTTGGCCTATTTGAATATGTGGTTATGCCTTTTGGCTCTCCAATGCCCCTGCTACATTTCAGAGGCTGATGGCAGAGGTAATCAGAGATTTACCTAATGTCTATGTGTACTTGGACGATATAGTCGTAGCAAGCATGACTTGGGAGGAACATCTGCAGACACTCTCAAAACTGTTCACACGACTACGTACCGTAGGTCTCACCATCAACTTAGCCAAGAGTTCATTTGGGCAAGCTAAGGTTATATACCTTGGTCATTATTTGGGCAGTGGAGAAATAATGCCAAAAGATGCTAATATTGAGAGTGTAATGAACATACCTGTACCCCATTCGAAATCTCAACTTAAGACCTTTTTAGGTATGGTCTCTTATTATTCCAAATTCATAAAAAAATTTCTCCATTCTTGCTGCTCCATTATATGCACTACTATCTAACAAAGTAAACTTTGTTTGGACCAAGGAATTAGACAACCTTTTTCATCAGCTTAAAGGTATCTTGATCTCTAAACCAATTCTAAGGGCACCAGACTTTTCAAAGGAATTTTTATTACAGGTAGATGCCAGAGGCACAGGTTATGGAGCTGTACTTCTACAATCTTATGCTCCCACTGACACCAACTGTATTCCAACACTGCATTACCTACCAGTAGCCTATCACTCGAGATTCTTCAGAGGAGCACAAACCAGATGGCTACCGTAGAGAAGGAGCTTTACGCGATCGTAGCTTCTTTACAACACTTCCAACCCTATCTTGAAGGTCATCGTCGGGTCATTGTCTTTACTGATCACCGACCACTCACGTTCCTCAACCGTGCCAGACTCAAAAATCTAAAACTCTTACAGTGGTCTTACATCCTTGGCACCTTTAATATTCAGCTTCAAAGCATCAAAGGAACTAAGAACACCATTGCAGACACCCTATCACGCCTTCCATCAGCATCTTCATCTGGATCCACTGCTATTGACCCATCTTAGTGGGGGGGAATTGTCAAGTTTTCGCTCCACTATTGTACATATTGAATGTTATAAATTGTCTTTAGTACTTTCTTACTTTCTATATGCACGACCTCTGTTGATTGCTTTCTTCACTTTTTGATCCTTCCTGGTCCAGAGCAAAGTCTCTTTCCCATTATTCCTCCTTTATGTTCTTAATTTTGTTTACTTGGGTACTTCAAACTTCTTGTTAAGTTAGGTGTATTCTTCCTGTTTTGAAGACAGTGTTTGTGGCTCTTTCTCCTTTTACTAAGTGCATTTTGTTATTTACATATTACGTTTAATTGTGTTGAATTATTGAACTATTTGCTATATGTTTAATGATTCTAGTGAAGTCTTTTGTTGAAGCAATTTCGTTCACGTATAAGTGCTAAATAATTCAAGTGTTAATTTGTATGATTAGTAATTAATAATTATAATAAGAGATTGCTGAGTTTCGTTCACCCGACCATGGTTTCGCACAGATTGGATTTTATTTTGGTGGAATATTATTTTTTTTATGCTTCCTACTGAGTGTTAGCTAAGGCCATCTATACGCTAAAGTATTTGCCACTGAATACAAGGACATTCAGCTTAGGCATGTCATAATATATATATATATATATATATATATATATATATATATATATATATATATATATATATATATATATATATATATATATATATATATATATATATATATATATATATATATATATATATATATATATATTATATATATATATATATATTATATATATCCTCATTTAGATTTATCCTCCCTCATTTAGATGCCAGTGCATCATTAATTTTGAAATGCAGTTTCTCTGTTCATTTGACGGTCGGGGTGGGGGAATATGGAGGCCGAGGGAAAAACAAGCGCATTTTGAACCAGAGAATAGCCGTTCCCACCAGATTGTACCAATGTAGAAATCACTTCCCCCCAATCACCTGGTCTGGGAAACAATGGGGACCCCTTTTTCACCCCCATCATGTGATGTGGGAATAGTTAGGTATTGGGAGCTAAATAGGTACAGTGGGGGCTAGCCGACAGGTAGGACCTTAACCTCTAAGTCCTTAATCTTTAAGGATCCTTTCCCTCTGCTTTTTTGCTGGCTGTATGACTTTTGTAGGTCCGATAGGTCTAAATTTCGACAAACACAGTCCACGCCAGCCGCTGCCTCGGAGATGCATTCAGAGGCCTCCTGTATCTTGTCTGGGACGTACATCTGCGTCCCTTTCCGTTCTACGCTGGGTGAAACTACATTTGATGCACGGCCGAATCGATTGTTTGGCGCCAACAACTGTAGACCAGGTTCGTGGATCGCAAGTAGTCAGTAAGCCAGCTCTTTCCCTCCTCCCTGAAAATCCTTAAATTTTCCATTCCTTTAAACTTCAATTCCTTTCTCCACAAAAGCATTTCCCTTTGTTAAGTTGTCCTGCTTCGGCATCCCGTAAGTTGCCCTGTAACGTGCCTTGAAATCAAGTAAAAAGATCCAGTGATAAATATCCAATTATCCCTTCCCCAGTGCAAATTAAGGCCAAATTTGTCTAAGTGATACAAGTGTTGAAGTTTCCCCTTTGTGTGTCGACAACACATGTTCATTGTTTCCGAGCCCAATCCACTACTATTCAAAGACTGTGATTACGTGATTTCTTATAATTATCTTCTGGGCTACGTAATGTTTAGCATTTAAGAACGTGCATTTGTGTAATATTTTATAGGGATATTTCATTTCTCTTTCGTGTGGTGTTAACTCGTAACCTCTCTTACAGGGGAGACATCATCTGCTCAGTTGCCAATCTTTGTCTGCTAAGTCTGACTGCCATCCAAATTTCGCAACCATTCCTGGTCGCAGCCTGATTGCAAGATTCCATTGCTGGCCCTCAAAGAATTTATTTACATGAATTGATTCCATTACCCTGGAGTTCTTCCCCTTGAAGACTAACCAACAGAGACGATTTAATGTATTTGAGTTATTGTTATAACGGGGATAATTGTACATTGGGTCTTCATATTGCTTGTTTGCCAAGTACTGCATTATTGCTCACTGTATATTATTAATGAGCCTGCCCATTGGTTACAATTTGCATTCTGTTTTGTCTCCTTGCATACTTGCCTAGTCTCTGTGAATAAACCCCTTTTAATTGTAAAAGAAGTCTAATTTCAAATAGCGACCTTAATCATTTACTTGTAAATCCAGGAAAAATCTAAGGTGAGTTTCAAATACCTTCCTTTTGTTTATAAACTCAGGCCCCCTTGGTTCTTTGGCAGTACCTGATAATCAATTGTTTCAATTTTCTCCTCAACCAAGCCCCAGTTTTATATATATATATATATATATATATATATATATATATATATATATATATATATATATATATATATATATATATATATATATATATATATATATATATATATATATATATATATATATATATATATATATATATTGTGAGGCTTAGTGCCTGTTTTGTCTATGGAACGGTTGTTCCCTTGTTTGAGTACACTCCTTTTCCCAGTGGTGCTTGTTTTTCTGCATACAGAGTTTACGTCTGTTGTCTTCGCTTTGGTAGTGACAGTCAAGTCTGGGTAATCATCAAATCAGGGTCCAGACAGCCTAGCAGCATGGACAGGTAGTTGTTACCTGTTGGCCCCTTCAGTTTCGAGGTTTGGTTCATAACATTGGTGACCGTGATTCAGGATCGGTTCTGTTTTGGCTGGCAGGGTTGTGGCAGCCTCGGTGGGGAAGTGAAGAAAACAAATTTTTGTTGTAAAATTTTTTTTTCGCCGGGTGAGGAGGTGTGAGGCTTAGTGTCTGTTTTGTCTATGGAACGGTTGTTCCCTTGTTGAGAGTACACTCCTTTTCCCAGTGGTGCTTGTTTTTGTGCTTACAGAGTTTACGTCTTGTCTTCGCTTTGGAGCGATAGTCAAGTCTGAGTAATCATCGAATCAGGGTCCAGACAGCTTAGCAGCATGGACAGATAGTTGTTACCTGTTGGCCCCTACAGTATTCGAGGATGTGGAGTTCAACTTCGACTTCGAGTTCGAGGATGAGCTGATGGCTAACCCAAGTCATCAGTGGAGAGGAGGCATTCCTCTGGGACAGCAATTTGGCTGTCGCATCGACTCTGAGTGAACATCTGTGTTTCATGGAGATGTTCCTGTTTGCCGTCATGGGACGGTTTTGACGACTTCACGGCAGTAGTTTGATGGTCATCCTCGATGACCTTTTATGGTCATCCTCTGTGACACTTGTTAGTGGTCTTGACATCTCTGGGGAGATGGTTTGCACTGTAGGAGGATTGTTAATTATCATTACAGATGTTTTATGTATTGAGTAATTGGTATTTATGATAATTTTCATTATTGTGCTGCTTTATTGATCTGTTATTTGTATTTTTGGTTATACCATTATTTATGTTAATTGATGTAACTTTTAATGATTGTGCTGTCTGGAATGTTTGTTTTCTTGATGTAGCTGAAGTGATGTTCACTTTTATATGGTATTCGTTACTTTCTGCTTGTGTGGTTGTTTTCTTTTAAAGTAACTAATTTTGCTACATCTTTATTTGACTGACTCTTTGGTTGTTTGATGTTGTATGTATATTTATTTACTTATGCCAAACTTGACTCATTTGTAAATATGTACATATCTTAATGTTAATAAACTAGTATTAAGGTGATTCTGCTTGTTTTGTTGTTCCCCTTTCCCGTTGTCTGTCTAAATTTCTGCCAGTCATTCCAGTCCTGATATTTTTGTTTTAAAGAACCTGCTGAACCGACTGCAGTTCATTACAATATATATATATATATATATATATATATATATATATATATATATATATATATATATATATATATATATATGTATATATATATATATATATATATATATATATATATATATATATATATCTATATATATATATATATATATATATATATATATAAATATATATATATATATATATATATATATATATATATATATATATATATATATATATACTATATATATATATATATATATATATATATATATATATATATATATATATATATATATATATAATGTGTGTATTTATATATATGTGTATATATATATATATATATATATATATATATATATATATATATATATATATATATATATATATATATATATATATATATATATATATATATATATATATATATATATATATATATATATATATATATATGTGTATATATATATATATATATATATATATATATATATATATATATATATATATATATATATATATATATATATATATATAACATCCTTCTCCAGGCTTACTTGATGCATCCAGGCTTACTTTGCATGAAATTCACGAGTTATTGAATGAAATCGGTGACAGTCAACATCTGTTTGTGTAAATCCCCAAGTTATAATCCTAATGCTGACACTGATCGGGATTCAGATTCATCAGAAGCTGTGGAAACATGCAACCCAGACCATTTGCCTAGAAGGATTCTTCCTACGGGGTTGTTTCTCTCTATGAAGTTTCAGTAAATAAAACTGTCATAACAGTTGAAACAGATGAACCTGACATAGAAAGGGTGAGTTCCAAAAAATTACTAATCAAGGAAATTTCATGGACATCAAAATAAGATTTGGTAAATCCTGATGGTTATCTTATTTCGCAATGTATTCAGTGTAATTAAATGAATATTCACAACTCATCGTTCGCCAGTAAGACTTATCTTTTGCTGTAAAATGCATACATTTTTTTTTATTTGAAAAACCTCACAAGTACATTGAAATGGTCCGTGTTCGGGCAAAAAATGGTGGCGGTTCTAGATCTTTCCTTGGGGTGTCAGGGCTCAAGCCTGCAATTCATGGATGCTTTTCCAGAACTTTGATATGAAATTAGCTTTCTAAATTCCATCAGACATTTTGTGACTGGTACAGTGAAACAATATGCTACCAGTCGTATATCCCCAGGTCCAAAGGAGCTGTAGGCTGGAATGGTAAAAGATTCAGCGAGATGAAGTGAGCAGCAACGCTCGACTGAAAAAGTAGACAAATGTAACTCAAAATATCGTGATTGTTCTCGACGAACAGTTCGCCTTCGTAAGTAGGCTCTTTGCCATTACATTCGGAATGTATGGAGAGCTATCTTAATGTACCTGAATAATGCCGAGAATTTTCTGATCAAAGTGAACTCAAACTCTTAAAAAAACAGATAAAGAGTGCTGCAACCAAATGTATAATTTTAATTTTTATAATTTTGCGAAAGCTTCACTCAGCAAAGAAAGCCTCACTGATAATAAAGAAAGCAGTAGGAATAATATTGTAAAAAATTTTGTGTTTTACATTTTTTCTCAACTACAGATATTCTACGCTGTTTTGTGACTGGAAGTCAAGATTTTTTGCAAAGACAGCATTTTTATCCATTAGATAATTATTGGTTAATCTGGTATTTTCATCGACGCTTAACACATATTCCGTTTCATAAATCCTTCAACCTGCCTTTTTCTAGGAAGGGCTATGTATTGACATCTTTGGTGACCTTACCTGAATGACTGATTAATCGAATGCTTTCTATAAGCCTGTGCCGCAACAGATATCGTTTCACTAGAAAGGAATGAATTCCCAAACCTTTTTTTTCCGCGAAACAATTTTCCAATCTAAACATAGTTTGTAAATACTTAATCTAAACGTCTACATGACTGTCTCATCTTTCCCAAAAAAAAAAAAATCTACAACGTCTGACATTCTCCCTTCATATGAAGATGGCATCAACTGTCATAACTTACGTGAACCACTGAAAGGTGATATATGTAAAAATATACGAAATCCTTTAGGTCTTTTCAGTCGAATGATAAGATTCTTTCATTTCTGTCTTGCTCTAGAATTATCTTGCAACGAGGGATAACATAAAGGATTTCATTCTTTCTGGCTCTGAAATTAACTCAACACGAAATTGTGAAATCCCGATCTGTCACCGGCACCCTCGCTTCAAAACAGAAATCTACATGGCGCACCGAGCACTTTCAGGAAATAGATCCAGCGCTCCTGATTCAAACGATCTTTTATGCATTTTTCAGAAGATACTTTATGTCCTTGTCAGAACTGTAATTACTAATGTATGTAAGGCATTACAAGCTTTCTAACCATATGTATTTAAAATCTCTTCCTAATTTGTATGTAGAATTGTTAACCATTCTTCAGGTGTGAGAAAACGCATATGACTGTATATAGACATCCGTTTGTTTTCCTCTATGTCAAATGCTACTTTTCCGCTCGCAAGAATTCTTGACCTGTCAGGGATGTGTCAATAAATTAGAATATCTTGAACCTGCCTCTTACTCGCCGCCTCGTTGGATTTCAGTTTCTTCATTAAGAAACGTGAAAACTTTACGGCTATTGTTTTAAAAAACAGTTTTGTGATGTCCTATTTCGGTATATTTCGTTTTATGAAGTCTGGTGGACGTATTTTTAAAATCTTACTTACAAAATAATGATATTAAAATAAAAAGAAGAAAATTTCCTTGCTGATAAAAGCAATTCATCAAAAGGAAGGTTTTGAAAATTACAACGAGAATTTTTTTTAACGAGTTCCCTTATTAAATTATTTGTTTTTATTAATTAATTAATGACCATTTGCAGTGACAACAGTGAAAGAATAACAAAAAGAATGCCTGCTTCTCTCTCTATTATTCCTGTTGTGTAGAAACAAAAGAAAAATAACGATCTTTTCTGCTTCCTTCCGTCTCAAAATATTATTAACGGAATACATGAAACAGACACCTCTCTCTCTCTCTCTCTCTCTCTCTCTCTCTCTCTCTCTCTCTCTCTCTCTCTCTCTCTCTCTTCTTATTCAAATGGTAAAAACAACCATTAAAGTTAATCTTTCAAATCTCTTTCGTACTTAAATATAGAAATCATCATGAAAAGGCCCATTCTCTGTCCCCCTGTCTCTCTTACTAAAACTACAGAAATACGAAAGGGCTTTCTCTATGTCTGTTTTTTTCTGCATTAAAATAGTTAAAAGGGGCACATAAAGGATCTTTTCCTTATAAAAGATATGGATGGAATTATGAAAAGAACTTCTCTCTCTCATTCATTTTTGGTAACTTTTCTGTTTCATACTTGCGCACTGGAAGTAAGTATACGCAAATTACAACCCACTTCCAATCAAAATTGATCACATGTAATCTTGACACAAACCTTAACAAGTCCTCCCTATTTACACGTGATTCCGGTTAATTTTTTTAAGAAAAGGCTTTTGATAAAAAACTTAACGCTTTTCGAAAGTGAACCCCTCCAGCTAAATGGCATCAGCATGCCGTCAGCCATTAGGCTGTTATTGCCCTCTCTGTCACTGTTTCGAGTTTCTTTTTGAAAGGACACATTCGGTGTCACTCTTATCTATTCAAGGTACGACTTCTCCATCGCCTCTTTTAAATATTTGCCTTTGCTCATCAACTCATTTAAGAATAACGCAATGCTCTATTTTCTAAAGAATCAAAGAATAGCTCTCTCTCTCTCTCTCTCTCTCTCTCTCTCTCTCTCTCTCTCTCTCTCTCTCTCTCTCTCTCTCTCTCTCTCTCTAACATGTAAACTTTTAACAAATACTATAAAAACACTTCGAAAAGAACCTATCTCTTTCCTTGTATGTCTGTCTTTCTGATGGGTAATTTCAAAAGGAAACTCAACTCTCTCTGAGATACTAAAATGCCCTGGACTCCAGACTTTCGACTTGTTTAGTCGTTTTGATATTCAGACCTTAACGTGGTCATGCAAATGCGAAGGAAATCCCTTGACGAGATCGGGGAAAAAGAGGAATATAACCTGAATATTGGTGGTAAAAACGAGGAAGGTATTAGCCAACTAAAGGGCCATCTAGAAAATCTATGCTTGAATCCCATGATAAGTTTGGGAAATATATACAAAAAAAGATTTCATCTTCAAAACTATTTTGGCGAAAAAACGAAAAGTAAGACAGATACACAGGTATAAACACAATTATTCTGTATTGTGACGAACACACGGTGTTTACTGGATACTGAACGCTGTTAACCCGAGACGTATGTGCAAACTAAAGTACCTGATCTAGTACCAAGTGAGCAAGGTTGGCAAATACAGTGCCTATAGCGATAAGCTGAGAGCCAAATTAAGGTGGCAGTTACGATGGCACCGCCCAGTTTGCCGAGGCACGTTAGTAACGTGAGCCTTTCTCTTATATACCCAACATTATTATCGAGTCTTATACCGTTCCTTGCATGGAACCTGGAATAATAATAATAATAATAATAATAATAATAATAATAATAATAATAATAATAATAATAATACCCTTCATTAAGTAAGTCCCTCGTGGGACGAGTCGGTAGAGTTCTCGGCTAGCACTCTGCTAGGGCCGAGTTCGAGTCTCCAGCCGGCCAATGAAGAATTAGAGGAATTTATTTCTGGTGATAGAAATTCATTTCTCGGTATAATGTGGTTCGGATTCCACAATAAGCTGTAGGTCCCGTTGCTAGGTAACCAATTGGTTCTTAGCCACGTAAAATAAGTCTAATCCTTCGGGCCAGCCCTAGGAGAGCTGTTAATCAGGTCAGTGGTCTGCTTAAACTGAGGTATATTTAACTTAACCCTTTATTAAGTAACTACTTTGACAGGAACAATATTAACCTAAAAATTAGCCTTGTGATTCTTGCATTAGTCCTTCACTGTTATTCACAGTCTGAGAAAATTGCCAGTGTTTCTTAGAATTCAAATTCTTAATTTTTCCGAAAACTCCACAAATAAAGTTTTAATCACTGAATATTGATTATCTAGCATCACCACTTCTAGAGTCACTAACGCTATCCAAATAAAAATAATGAAAGGTAAGGATACTTGAATGATGAATTTAAATTTAAATTAATATTACTTAACAACATTTTGAAACATAATTGTAAGTTTACTTTGCTATATATGAGAACCTTCTTAATAACCATATACTTTTTTTATTGTCTTTCTGATCATTTCTGCTGCTACACCACTGATTAAATGTTCCCAAGGTTTCCGGACTGAATCTTTTCTTTTCTAAAATCTTTCATTTCTTGCGAGAGCTGGAAAGCTCCTTCTTTTCAAGCAACACTTCAAAAGATATCTGAGGATATCACTCTCGCAGACGCCCTGAAGGTAATACGTTTGCTTCGTTTACAGAGGGAAAGAGAAAGAGATGCACCTCACTACGATTCCGGTGTCTGAGCAGCCTCTCTGTTCATGGATATATCTTTATATGCTTATTGAAGCTTAGAACTTCTAACATCGTGGAACAGGAGAATAAGGCGAGGAGGAAGGAAAAAAGAGAATAATAGTAAGAAAAAACGTTCATATTAAATAATATGAAGTATTGAACTAATGTGAATATCATTCATTCACTTCTTGCTTCTCATAATTCTTAGTGACCCAGTGCTAGCCAAACTTCTTTAAAAGTTCAGAATATAATAGAGAGCATTATTTTCCTTTGTGGATATTAGAAAGACTAAGTTAGTGAAAGTATGAATAATTACAATTTTCCTATCTCACCTAAGAGAGAGAGAGAGAGAGAGAGAGAGAGAGAGAGAGAGAGAGAGAGAAGTAACATCTAAATGTTACACTTAAGCCCGACACACACACACACACACACACACACACACACACACACACAGCGTTGTGCATTCTTTGTTCAAGGAAGATGTTTATTTCACGTAAAAGACATTCAATTCTTCAAGACTGTTAACAGATACACATTGTAGGGTTTTTTCTTTATCATCCCTTTTGAATGTAAATATTCACCGTTTTGTTATGCTACTTCTTAGGGGAGTCGGCTGGATTCGAGACTGAAATACGCTAAGTCCAAACTTGGAATTAAAAAAAAAAAACTATGAGAGATCTGTAAAAATTCAAAGTCCCTTCGATTACTGATATGGGCTAGACTTCTCCCACTCCGCGCGTACCGCTTGTGTTCAATTCTCTCTGGCTCGTCTCCTTCTTTCTCGCCTTTTATAGTGTTTTGATGATGACGTTTGATATATCACAGTTTATGAGGTGTGTCGACTATGTCACTGTTCACCACCTCTAACATGCTTCACTATTCACTGTTCTGCTCACCATTTTCTATTGACCATTTTCTGTGCACCATTTTCTGTTCACCATTTCTTTCTTTCGCCATCGAGTTCACGGCAGGCGGTTTGCAAAGTGCTCTCATAACCTTTCACTTTCGCCTTTGTAATTTGGAATACTGACTCCAACTTGTCGTTACCCGGCTAATCTTCTTTCTCTGCATCTTTTCTCACTTCTATGTGGGGTCGATGCTTCTGACAGCTTTCCTCCACCTGGCTCGGTCAAACACATCGTCCTCTGACAATTGTTTGTCTCTCAGATCTTCTTTAACAACATCCATCCAACTTCCCCCCCAGACCCTTCATCTGCATCACTGTCCTCCATACATATGTCTCATCCCTTCTCATCACGTGGCCATACCACTGCAGTCTTCTTTCCTGAGTCTTATTTGATAGTTCTACAACTTTAGTAGTTCCACTTATTCTTTCATTCTTGACACTGTCCATTTTTGTCACTCCACACATCCACATAAGCATTTTTATCACTACTGTTCCAATCTCTTCTCTTGCACTCTCTTTACCAGCCATATTTCAGCTCCATATATTATCAAAGCTAGTCTCACCACTGTCTTATACAATCTTCCTTTAACCCTCAAGCAGATTCCACAGTCACACAAGACATCTGACATATTTCTCCAATTTTTCCATCCAGCCTGCACTGTGTGTAATTTCTACATCCAGATTTCTATCACCAGCTACTTTTGAACCAAGATGTCCAAATTTTTCTATTCGGCTCAACCTTGTCCCTTCCATACTAATCTCGGAGTCTTGCTCTTCATTGAACCTTGAATATTCAGTCTTCTTTCTCTGATCTTCAGTCCTCTGTCCTCCAGTACCTTCTTCCATTGCTCTAGTTTTGACTTCACTACCCCTCTGTTGGTGCTGCATATAATAATAATAATAATAATAATAATAATAATAATAATAATAATAATAATAATAATAATAATATTCTTTATTGCAGCTCAGGGCCATGTACATAGAATATACAAACACAGTACACGCAATCTGGATACATAAGATAACATGATAAAAAGGATAATCGGCAGTATCCACACAGTTGCTGAAGAAGCAGAAAAATAGAATTCATATTAATGGTAGTGACAGTAATTATGTGGAGAATAATAGTAAAAAAAAATATCAAAAATTATAACAATTAAAATACAGATTGTAGACGATTAATTTCCAGCTAGGGACCTCAGGTGGATACATAAGTCAGGTCCAGAAGACTGAATGCAAGAATTGAAAATTGCGAAACTACACAATGATATTAATCACAGTAGTAATAAAAAAGGGAAAATACAAATAATAAGAAACTTAGAAATAATAATAATAATAATAATAATAATAATAATAATAATAATAATAATAATAATAATAATAATAATAATAAAGGCAGATTCTGGAGATGACACTTCATAATTGCAAAAATGGAGAATAAGTAATTATGCTAAGTTCACACATTCACGTATCAAGGCACACATGCCCATGCACGGCCAAAAATTGGTAAGTATGTAAATACAACGTAAATGCATCGTAAATGCTATGTAAGTGTGCCAGTAAGCGGTGTGACCGTTGCACACCACCCGGGCTTACACCAGGAGCCACGAACCTTTCAACTTGTTCGAAACCATGCATGGGTGGCCATGTCATCTAGCATGGCCCGATCCGCACAGCGTGGCGCCAACCTTGTGGTGACCACATGGCTGCTAGGACCTTACCTGTGGTCCCACGCCACTCCAGGGTTCCCACCTCGCACTGCATGGGTCTTTGCATGGCGTAGGAGTAGACACGGCAACCCTGCCACACTGCACACATCCAAGATGAATTGGCAGCGCTGTGACCTAGGATAAAAGGGGCAGGTGGCATGCTTGCTGGTCAGTGCTCTCCAGAACAGCATCCTGCACTGCTCTCTCCACCAGCGCCTCCGTCGTCGTCCACTGCTTTCTCTGCTAGCTACATCAAGATGCCTAAGGGAGCTTTGATCAAGAGGACAAGGAAGGGGGCCTTGAGAACTCCAGGAGCTCTGCTAGCTGGAGTTGCCGCCTATGCAAAGCCTCCTACAGTAGCTGATGGTGCTACTGCCCCTTCAGGCAGCAGCGATGATGCTGTGGTGCTTCGCCTTGAGGACAGTGAGCTGTCGATGGAGAGCAACCTGGAGGAGGAGGAGGATCTTGCGCTTGTGTTGGAGAGCTACCCTGGTGCCACCAAGGACGCCGAGAACGAGGGGGATGACGACGACGATGGGACTCCTGAAGGCGCTGGTCCTACTACAGGAGATCAGGAATGAAAGAAGAACCCCTCTCCCATCCTCTCGGAGAAGAACAAGAGGCTTGTTGGTGAATGGCTGGAGAAGGAGGCAGAGTTTATTTATAATAAGGACCTCACAGCATACAAGGATAAGGCTAAGGTCTGGAGGGCCTTTGAAGAGAAGGGCCAGTCACTTGTTCCTCCCGTGAGTGAGCGTGGACTGCAGACGTGGTTTACATCCCTCAGGAGACGTTTTGGGTGGTTCAGGTTAGAGAAGAGTGGCCAAGGGGTGGGTAGACGGATGACGGACTGGGAGAAGTGGATCCTCAGCATCTCCCACTTCCTCAAGCCCCACATCGTGCATCAGAGGAAGCCAAAGATGTTGGGACTTCCCATGGTATGTCTTATTTTATTGTGTTTCCATGCTTATTTATTAGTGATTATATCATTATTACATAGTTTCCATTCATTCACAGTGCATTTTTTTCCAATTTTCTCATATATGTTCCTCCTATTTTTACAGTCTGCTCATGCCGCTTCCGGTCTCCCTGCCCAAACTCCAGGCCTGGCTGATGCCGTGTGTGCTCCTGCCCCTACACCAACTCCCTCGACCAACGACCAGGTGTCTCCAGTTAATGAGTCAGGCACCAAGACAAGGAAAACGCAAGTTTCCGACCTCTTGGGCTTGGCCATCACCAAGGCACAGGCCCTCCAGGAGGATATGATGGCCTCAATCCAGCCACCTCCAAGTGACCCCAGTGCCCTCTACTAGCGCAAATTTTTTGAAGAGGTGGAGGACGACTGCAAGGAGGTGTCAGCTCACCTGAGGGTGACACTCAAAATTGAAGTCCTCTCCGCCATTCAGCACTACATGCGTGCCTCCAAAGAGGGCATCACGAGGCCATCACAGAGCCTGGTTCCTCACACTCTGGCAGAGGTGACAGGGGACAGCCTGGCACCTGCAGTGCCTGTAAACCAGCCTGCAAACCAACATGGTTTTGCCCCACCTCCTGCACATTCAGGCACTCAACCCTTACACTGACAGCACAACAGCTGGCGGTGCTGCAAGCACAGCTGATGGGGCTCACAGTGACCTCCATCCCGGAAGGACCTCAGCAACCTGTCAATCGACACCACGTTCCTTAACAATTTTCAGTCTTAATTCTAAGTTTGTTATGTATGTGTGGATGTGTATAGTCCTTGTTTTTAATGTATGCTTGTGTTATGTATTTTTGTATGAGTGGCTATATATTTTTCTTATATTTATGTGAATGTGTTTTACATTAAATAAATATATATTTGCAATATCATGTCTGGCTCTATCCTCTTTCCAATTACTAATTATTGATGAGAATAATATTTCATGGATTTGAAAAATATCTTTTATTAAATTAACTAGCACAAATATAAGTTCACAAATAAAGAGGGCAAAATGAACCTGATAAAGACTATCTAAGTATACATTACTGAATTTTAAATAAGTCCAAAATACTATATGTAACATATGGGTAAAGAACCAAATTTACAACAGACAAAAAAATAAGCAAGTCATGTACAATGTAACAAATATCGGAGAGAAGGTACTTTCAAAAAGGTGGAATTATCATATCAGAAAAGAATCAATGTTAAGTAATTATTATAAAGGACAAAATAACTACAACACATACAAGTACACAAATATTATGTAAATATTGTAATTCGAACTAAATGCATGAACAGACATTTAAATTCAGTGAATTATAAACAATAAAATATACAGGAAAGTAACTAAATTATGTTCCCCTGCCAGTGCACTGAACCTTCAGCTGATGAAAAATATTCTTTCTGCATGTTCCGTTGTTCCTTTGCATCTCTGGTTGCAGTGTTGCCAGTCTCGGTTGGAAGAGCTGCTCCTAAGGACGGGTCACTCCTCCAGCTACCAGGTATAACGGTATGTGTGACGGGGTGCTCCTGATCTCCTTGTCTGCAAGCGTTTTTTCTTATTATGATATGCAGAACACATGCAAACATCACTAATGCCGCTACATGGCCAGGCTTCAGGCATATTGCCATGTGGACTATTTGGGATCTGTTTGCCAGAATCCTGAAGGCATTCTCCTTTGTCCTGCATGCACTACTTAACCTGTAGATGTATATCCGTTCCTCCTTGGATAGTCCTCTTTTTGCAGGTAGGGCTTCATAAGATAATTCTGCAGAGGGAAGGAATTGTCACCAACTAGGAAATAATCCACAGGAGATCCATTAGGTTGACCTGACAGGGCCTCAGGTTGGGGAAGATTTGCTTCCTGTTGCAACAGAATTTCACCCAGTTGGGTCCGGGCAAATACTCCACCGTCTGACTCTGACCCAATGGCACCCATGTCGACATATAGGAACTTGTATGAAGCATCAGCAATTTCAAGTAATACCATGGAGTAGAACTTCTTGTGGTTGAAGTAATGTGCACCGCCTCGGGGAGGGTTACGGAGCTAGTGTATTTGCCATCTATAGCTCCAACTACGTGGGGGAAGTTCCACTGTTTCTCAAAACCCCGTGCAACCTCCTGCCAACCTTCAGGTGTTTGTGGCACCTGCAGTTCCTCATCTCTGTAGGCAGCAACAATGGCCCTGCAGGTCTCTGGTACAATGTAGCTAATGGTGTTGTGGGCTACCTGGAACAAGTATTGCAGACTCTTGTATGAATCACCTGTAGTGAGGAAACATAGGGTGACAGCAACACATAGGCCTGGCTCAATGGGTTTCCTCCAGAATGTCACTTTCTTCTCAATGTAGGGTGTGACTTGTTCAACAATTTCATTGAAGAGGCCCCTGTCAATCCGGGTAAAATTTTTGTACAGGTCTGGGGTGTCGGTTGACAACTCCTCCATCAGGTTGTCATAGTGACCTTGCTCCATTCTTTTTTGCAGGTACGGCCACGCCCACACCCTCCTTTGACACCTCTTTTTCTTCACTAAGTGGTTTGCAGCAACCATTGCAATCTCCAGCAACAACATGGTCTGCACATATTCGACGATGAACAGCAACATTTCTCTTCTATCTGTACTTGCTATTGCTAAAAGTTCACGAATTTCAGCAATGTCCTTCATGTTGATTCAGCAGGATGGGAGTACATGTTGATGCTGCTGTGTTATGTCAGCAACTAGCAACACGCGTGCCACTGTCCAGCCCTTTTATAGCTGGGGTTTAACCCCTGCAGTATGTGGGGACAACATGAGGTTGACGTAACTCAGTAATGCACAACGTTACACATATGGTATATGTACTTTGGTGTTACGTGCTCTGCCACGACACTACTTTTGGCTGTGCCACTGCTTGTTGGGCCACTTCGGTAAGTGTCACATTTTTTACCAGTGCTTATACATTTTGCACACTATAATATATTTTTAACATCAGCCCATGTCACGTATCCATTGAGTTTCACAATTTTTGGCCATGCATGTGCATGCGTGCCTTGATACATGAATGTGTGAACTTAGCATAATTTAAGGGACAGGCACCTCATTATCCCATCTTTCCCACAATTTAGATCTCCATTCACTGTCTTAGGATGCTTTTATAAGTGAATTTAGTGCTGGTTCTCAGTCACGTGATCAGACTGACATTAAAGCCTCACAATGATTTTCAAATTATCCAAGTGGTTTTCTATGAACATTTGCATGGCGGATTGATAGCGAGGAGTGTCTGTGAGGCGTCTCAGAATGTGACAACAGTGATGCTTCTCATGGTCTATCAGGTATAGGTTGTCCAAAGGGAACACCATATATACTTTAGCAGTATGAGCGGAAGACCAGCATTTTCTTGTCTTGGCAACAGAAGGCAATGTCCTTGCAATCATGTTGCCAGTTGCACATAGTTTACGACTCATCTGTTCTATGTCTGCCATATCTTTTAGGTCATCCATGATAATGTGGCCCACATATGGAAATTCATGCACGAATTCCAGATGATGATTTTCGAGGAAAATTTGCAGTTCTGCAATATGCTTAAGCCATCTCGGAAGCAGCGATATACACTATCATGATGCCATCAGCAAACAGCATGCACCAGGGGGATTGATCTTTTATTGCTTGAGATAACATGTCCATAATGAGGTGTGAATCCGCTTTTCCAGTACCATTACATCAGAGTTATAGTTTTCTTGTTTTACTACAGCAGTATAAATAGGAATAGCTTCTTCCACTAATGCACTCTGCACTATAATCAAGGCTCTTAACATAATCGCGAAAATATATCTTTCTAGTTATAAACTTCATTTTTGCTTACCTGTTCTAAGAAAAAAATATTTTTTGGTCAGTTGATATGTCAGAATTTAATAACGAGCAAATTTTGAATAAAAATTTTTATCTTGCATTTATTGATTATTACTGTCTTGAAATCCATGTCGAATTCAGGAACAGAAAGCAAAACGAAAATGTGACATATTAATTTATTGATGTGGCTTTCAAGCCTCTTCGTGCCTTATTTCCTGTCAGACAAAACTCCTTAGGTCTGTTATTGCAGGCTCTAGTATTTTTGGTGTTTTGGGAGGTAGGGCCAGAGTCCAATGCTTAGCCCGCCTTGTTTATCATAGTCTCAAAATGGTTTCTTCCCATTTTTATGATTTTGTAAATATTGAACTGAAAAACTTACAAAAAGTATTTTAAAAAATAACTCTGGACACAAGGTTCCCCAAACTCTCTCATTGCAAGCTGTTGCAAGTCAAAGTATTTTGTCTTTAGAAAGGATAGTTCAAGAAGGTGTAGAACTTCCATTTTTCACTTTGTAATTTGGGATATGGTTAACATACTCCTGCCCTTCTAGATTCTGACTACGACCCTCGACAATCGATTGAAAATCAAAGAAGTCATTCACTGTTTATTATAACAAAGAAACAACATATTTTCCAAGAAATAGGCCTAAAGTTCATCTCTCATGTCCGAGATCAATGTTGGCAATGAAGATGGTGAGTAATATATATATATATATATATATATGTGTGTGTGTGTGTGTGTGTGTGTATGTGTGTGTGTATTTCTATAAGTTCGTGTCATTACGTGACATGTATTGTTTTAGTGACAGTGGTCTGCGAAGCTCAGCACAGTGTGCCCAAGCAAGGGTCACCTTGGATACAGCCCTGGGGACAGAAGTAACCATCAGCATTTTGTCTCAAATGTTCTAGAAGCTTGGTCTGGTTTAGATCCGGATATGGGTTTGTCGTGGGAAGGTGTATGTACGTTTGTTGGTAATAAAAAGCGTCTTGTAGGGCAAGTGTTGAGAGCTTTTCTGAAAAGCCATACATTTGATTTGGAGCCGAGTGAGAAGGACTTTCTCTGGGACTAAATTCCTTGCTGGAAGGGTGAGTGTTGAAAACAAGCATTAACTTCACATTTCAGTGGATTGTCATCTTGTTATCATTTCTTATAATTTATTTTATGGTGTTGTGGAGCGTCACAGACTAAGTCTAATGAGAGATATTTCTCTCTCTCTCTCTCTCTCTCTCTCTCTCTCTCTCTCTCTCTCTCTCTACAGATGTTTCAGATCATCCAAGTGCTCATGAAAGCCATGGATAGCCATAGTTGGCCATGCAAAGTCATGCACAGGAACATGGCCACTTGAGTGAACTGGTGACATAAAGACATGAAAAGTTAAAATGGAGAACACTTAGTGACTGGATGGGGGATGGGAATTAATTCCACACTTTATTTTCATTTTATGATTGATTAATGGCTTTGGGAAGTGGTTCAATGACTTTCTATTATCATATTACATTTTCAACCTGTCTTATGTTAGTTTTGCAGAATAAATTATATTTGTAAACCAGGTTTGATTTACACACATTAGTTGTAGCATAGCGCATTTGGTTTCATGAGAGAGAGAGAGAGAGAGAGAGAGAGAGAGAGAGAGAGAGGGAGAGAAAGGGGGTGCAAAGCATTGTAGCACTGGGTGCGGTCTTTGGTCAGTTTAACTCCATTCATGTCTCAGTGATAAGTACATTAACAAGTACTTTAGTGCGGTTCTGAACATAATCTTATATTTTCGGTCCCTGATATTAAAGTGTAGATATGATTTCGTGATTGTCAGTGATTTCAGTAATATGGAGGGAATGAGTAAAAGTGAGGTTTTTTATTTAGATTTTTTTTTCAGTTGTTCAGAATTTTCTTTTCTCTCTCATTGTGTGTGTGTTTTTTTTTTATCAGGTTTATTTTGAGCTGAAACATATCTTTCTTATGCGCATGTGTAAGATGGGTTATACTGTGTTATGGGAGATATACTGTAAAGGGTTTTTGTCACAGGTCAACAATTATTGCTTAGAGACAAGCAATGGATGGATTTTCCTTTTAAGATTCTTTTTTTTTTTTCTTGTGGGGAGATCTCGTGAGTCAACTTTGATAACACATGACACTGATAGTCAGCTGATCGTGGACGTCTGTGGAACATGTATAAGAAGTTATTTCTTTCCTTAGGGTACATGCTTTCAGGATCAGGCCGATTTTATCAGGGGACGGGGGTTATTTTTAGTTTAGACAGAAATAAGGTGAAAGCTGGCAAAATGTCAGACGGGGAACCGGTAGATACGACATTAACTTATAGGATTACGACGTTCACATCACCTGTACAATTTTTTGCGGGTTTGGTAAATGGTAGTTTGAGACAACCAGTGGAGATTTTCATTGAAAGTGTTGACAATCATTTAACTACCAAAAAACCACAGATGATAAAGGTGCATTTAATGAAGCTGGGGTTTCTGGCTTTGGATGTTGGAGATACTGGGAAACGCTGTTGGAGTTTTGAAGTCAAGGAATGTCGAACTTGGGATGACTTAAAGAAATTTCTAAGAACTGCATATGGGGCGGATGAATGTGGAGATTTGGTTCGGGGTATGAGAGCATTTTATAAAATTAGGAAGGGGCAAAAATACGTGGTGGATTATAGCTCACAATTGCTTGATGCAGCTGCAGATTTAGTAGAGAAATTGAGAGCTTGAACTGGGTAGATGGCGGTTCTATTTTGTTAGAGAATTTTCAGTAGTTACTGCATTTCTCATGGTTGTTGCATGATGTGCCAGATGCTATAGTTAGCAGTTCTGATAGTCAAATAGAAGCTGCTTCTGAGGAGTCATTTATCTTTTCCCAAATGAGGAAGCACATGTCGAAATGCCCAACAGTAGATAGCACATTCTTCAATGGCATGCCAAAATCCGTGATGGTGGGCCAGAGGAACTTCCCCCAAAGAGAATCAAATTTTGCCTCTAGCAGTTTTTGTGGTAAAATGGAGAGTGATAGGAAGCCTACGGATCATACATCACAATTTCGTTGCTTTAATTGAATTAAATGGGGACGTACGTACCAAGAAATATTGTCGAATTAAATATTGTGGCATGTGTAAGAATTCTTCACACAATAGGGGTTCTGTCCTTAACTCAAAAAGGGTAATGATAGATCAGTAAGTCAGAATTTTGGGAGCAGCTATAAGAAAGCTCCTCAAGAAGGATATCTAATGAAGTCCCCAAACAGACAGAATTTTTGGAGGGCGGAACAAATAAAAGGGAAAGGATAAAATGTTCATGTTCATATAGGAGTTTTGGGAGATATAGGAGAACAGAAGCTGGTGGTGAAGGGAGCCCTAGCTGGGATTGTGGACTTTGACTTTTATCATTTGAAGTTCCTTCAGTTTTGGCTGAGGTGTTACGAAGATAAAGTGTACAATGTCCAAGCTTATAAATTGGACGTTGTAGGACCAGCGGATACTCGTTTCTCGCTAGGGAACCAGTTGATACAGGAATCAATTTTGGTGGTGAGAGGAGTTAACTTTGGAAACAAGATTTCATTGGGACATCCAGCATGTAGAAGAAACAGGATTTCAATATACCCTAGTAAAGAAGGTATAACAGTTGGTGAAACTGGAGGTTTTATCCCTTATATACTGTAGGTACTGAGGAAATGGAGGGGAATATATCTGAAATGGGGAATAATGAGGAAATACGTGGGAATAATGAGGAAATAGGGGGAAATAATCAATCACAGGGAGACAGTGAGCCTATTGGTGAGGGAAAGAGGATATATAAAAGGTGTTTTAATGGAGGATATAATTCTACAACCAGGTATGGTTGCTATATTGAAAGTGAAGATGTGAGATACACAGTTTAGAATAAACAAGTGTGTGTGGTGGGGGCAGTGAGAAACTTAAATGTGTGGTGAGTTCAATTTCCATAAACAAAGTTGAAAGAAGGGGTTACATGGATGGAGTTGCTAAACTGCAATAATTCATTTAAGAGGTATCAAAGAAATACTTATGTTGTGGATTTAGAGGAATGGAGCGAAGAAATTAAATTAGTGGCGGTAGTAGGGGAGCAAAATGAATTTACGGACGCTGAAATGGAGGTTAGAAGGGAGATATTTAGAAATCATTTGGGTGCAGTAGACTATAAAGAATACATAGAGGAGTTAGGTGAAGTTTTAGCTGAATACTCAGATGTTCTGTCATATAGGATGCCTTTCAAGATAAGAGAGCAGGTTGAACAAGAGGTTAACAAGTGAGAGGATGAAGGTAAAATTAGACCTAGCTCTTCACCATTTAATTTCGCTTTGTTAGCAGTACCAAAGAAAGATGGTTCAATCCATGTATATGTGGATTTCAGGACATTAAATGAGAAAACAATCCCAGACAGATATCTGGTGGGGTTTTAACAGATTTGTTTGCAGAGATTGGAGGTAAGAATATTTATTCATCAACTGACCTCATGCAAGGGTTTTTGAAAGTACCACTGGGTGAAGAGAGCAGAGAGTTGACAGCATTTTTAATCCCAAAAGGACACTATGAATTTACAAGGACGCCTTTTGGTTTGTCAGGTAGGCTAGTAAACAGTCTTTCATGGGATATTGGGGAAAATGTCCTTGTGTATATGGATGATATATTAATTGCTACCGACTCTATATGGGAACATTTAGAATTACTTAGAGAAATTCTCAAGAGGCTTAGGATGGCAGGTCTGAAAGTTAAACTAGATAAGTATGCTTTCTTGAAGAAGAATATTGTATATCTAAGTCACGTCATTTCGAAAGAAGGCGTACGAGTGAATGATGAGAAGGTCAGGACTATTGCAAATTTTCCTATGCCCAAGAATAAGAAAAGTGTTCGCTTGTTCATAGGAATGGAGGGTTTTTCCCTAGATTTGTTAGAGGATTTCCTACGTTGGCGGCACCTCTGACAGATATATTGAGGGATGATGTACAATTTTCGTGGGGTGAAGCTCAGCAGGTAGCTTTTCATAAAGTCAAAGATGCTTTGATGAGTCACCCAGTTTTGAAGTTCCCTGATTTTTCTTTACCATTCACATTAGTGACTGATGCCAGTCAAGAAGAATTAGGTGCACGTTTAATGCAGAAATTTGAGGGTAAATTTCATCCAATTGCTTTTTATAGCAAGAAGTTCAAAACATGGGGAAATAATGAAAGGTTAATGGCAACAGTGGACATTTTAAGATGCTGCTTTTGGGGAATAAAATGGAAATTCTTACAGATCATAAGCCATTGTTGGATCTTTTAAATAAACATGATCCTTCTCCTATTAGGGCTAAGTGGTTTTTGACAATTAGAGATTTTGATGCTAAGCTCAAGTACTTGAGGGTAAATATAACATGTGGCAGATGCTCTTAGTAGGCATTTTGTGGACACAGTTGATGAACAAGTGTATAATGCAAGTGGTGAGTGTGTGGATTAGAATATTAATATGGTGGAGAAGAAACAAGATGAGGATGAGGTTTTAGCGGACGCAAAGGCGTTTCTTAGAGGTGAATTAGTGAGAAAGGGTTATAGGTTGCCTTATTCAGGTTTAGAGTTAGAGGGTAATTTGTTGGTGATGAAAATGAAATATAAGTTGAGAAGTAGTGAGGATAATGAGGATACAACACAGATCGTGGTACTAAAGGAGTTGATTCCAGTGGTTTTGGAGATTACACATTACAAGTTTGGTAGTCCGGATTTGGGGACTGAGAAGACGTATCAGAAACTCTAGTCAATATTTTTGGAAAAATAATTTTTCTTCAGTGGAGAAGTTTGTGAAGGAGTGTTGTGTGTGTAATCTATGTAAACAAAAGAAGGTGATGTCATGTAGGCTTGGGTCTTTTCCTGTTCCAAGTAGGTCATTTCAGAAGATACATATGTTAACAAAATTTTCTGAGTCTGGTTATGGACGTAAACATTTGTTTGTGGTTATAGATGAGTTAAAAAGGTTTGTAGAGAGATTTCATGTTAAGGAATAAGATATGGAATACCAGAGAAACTTATGACAGATAATGGGAGAGAATTTATAAATAGAACGTTAGAGTGTCTTGTGGAAGTTATGGGGGTAAAGTAAATATTCTTCCTTATATGCCTGAAGCTAATAGGTTGTGTGAGCAAGCTAATAGGAAAGTCCTCAAAGCTCTTAGAGTAACAATGGGTGGTAATGATACTAACTGGGATAGATATTTGGATATGGTCAGGCATAGCATAACTATAATGGTTAGTGACGCCACTGGTATGTCACAAGTGGAGGCATTATTTGGTTATCCGGTTCGAGGTGCATTTGATTTGTTGTCAATCCCTTCACACTGTGATGATACGATTAAATCGTTAATCACTACAGCTAAAGAAAGACATGCATGTCTTAGAAGTAATCTTGAATTGCAGACACAAGAGATGGTCACAAGAAGTAATATGAAATCGGACAAAACTAGAGTTGCAGTTGGGGATAAAGTGTTTTTCAAAATAAATGTCAGAAATGAATTAAATTACAAGTTGGGTCACAAGTTTTAAATAAAGAAATGGGAGTGACGAAATTAACACTTTTATCTAAGATTAAAAGAACAACTTAATGCTTAGTGGGTTTTTTTTTTTTTTTTTGGGGTGTTTACTATTTTTTCCTCTTCATTGGGGGTTTAGTAGTTATTTTTTTTTTTTTTCCTTTCCTCTGTTTTCAGTTGTGAGGTTTAGCATTTGTAAACTCCATTAACATGTATATTCTCGGATATTAAGAGTACAGTGGACATGAAAGCTTTGCTTCATTTACCATTTCGTGTGGTCAAAGTAGGAGGCGTAAAAGGGCGTTGGTCACTTTAGCTATAGGGCAACAGCAGTGGTCATAGCAGCAGTTGGTGGAGTGTGAGTTGAGGCATTGGAAGCTAAGGTAGCTGATCAGAGTGGAGTTGGAAAAATTAAGTGGTAGTAATGCCGAGTTACGTGAGCAGTTTGAGGGTTTGAGGAAAGCATACAATGTGTTACAATTTACAATTGAGGGGATTAGAAGTGACTTAGACTTTACGATAGCTTTCTTTACAGTTCATACTACAGTTTTGAATATTGAGAAGGAGACCGAATCTTTGTTAAATGAGATTAAATCTCAGGTAAAAGCAGTAATAGTGGCTTCAGAAGGGTGTATCTCTGAATATATTTTACCTATAGGGGTGTCAGAGTCTACTTCGAGGAATGCGGCTTAAGAGTGGGGGTCCAACATAATTTTCACAGGTAGTGATTTATATAGATATTATGGGATAATGAAGGTGTATCTGGCAGACAGAGGGTTAATTGTGGAAATCCCAACAAGTTATAAGGAACCTTTTTGCGGTTATATAATAATACCGTTTCTTAGTACATATAATAACTCAGTAGCGATGTTAGAGGGAATAGAGACCATGTACATAATGGGTAGTAAATTTCAATCTTCAGCTATAGATTACAAGGACAGGTGTATATTGGTCCATAATAAATATATTTGTGACAATGAGGGGTTTACATTAAGAGACATAGCTTTAGGAGGTTGTGAGTTTCAAATGATACATGTCGTGATGCTACGAAGTGTAACGTTAAGTCAGTTCCCAGTGACTATATGGTGGGTCGAATGCAAACATCCACAGCAGTCTTTTGTAGAAGCTGCAGAATCACTAAAATCTGCGAGAACTCGTCTACATCATTACTTCTGTATGACGGTGGTTGCAAGATACCCTCCGTGGAGTTCATCATCCTTAGGAAGGTTTATAATTCAATGGCAAATATCTTTCTACAACATACACATCATCATCAAGACATGGTGGAATTGCCAGCTGCAGCTGAGATTACAACATTACCAGCATTTAAAGAAGAGGAAGAAATTGACGATATGGAACTGTTAAATAGTAATAAGTTAGTGTTACCAGGTGTTCTAGCTGCGTTGCTAGTAATTATGATGATAATGAGTGTTGCCATATTTCTGAGGTTCAGACACTTGCTGTTTTAAGGAGAAGCAATCTCCAAGTGTTGAAATGACAGTGACACATGGAGTTACTGAGTAAATGTGAATAAGCATCATTTGTGTTAAGGTCGACAGAAAATGATGGCCGAGCCCTGTTTCCATGAGTTCGTGTCACTGTGTGACATGAAGTGTTTTTGTGGCATTCAGGACAATTCGGCACATTGCAGCACACGGGTGAATGCCTGGTGGTCTACAAAGCTCAGCACAGTGTGCCCGAGTGAAGGTCATCTTGGATACAGCCCTGGGAATGAGTGTGCCATCAGCATTTTGTCTCGAATGTTCTAGAAGCTTGGTCCGGTTTAGATCTGGATATGGGTGTGTCGTGGGGAAGGTGTTTGTACGTTTGCCGATAATAAAAAGTGGTTGTAGGGTAAGTGTTGGGAGCTTTTGTGAAAAGCCATACATTCAATTTAGGGGAGCTGTGTAATAAGGACTTTCTCTGGGACCAAATTCCTTGCTGGAAGGGTGAGTGTTGAAAACAAACAATAACTTCTAATTTTAGCGGATTTTCATTTTGTTATCATTTCTTACCATTTATTTTATAGTGCTGTGGAGTGTCACAGACTAAGTCTAATGAGAGATGTTTCTTCCTATACAGATGTTTCATGATAGTGCTCATGGAAGGCATGGATAGCCATAGTTAGCCATGCAAAGTCATGCACAGGAGCATGGCCACTTAAGTGAATTGGTGACATAAAGACATGAAAAGTTAAAATGGAGAACACTTAATGACTTGATGGAGGATGGGAATTAATCCCAAACTTTATTTTCATTTTATAACTGATTAATGGGTTTGGGAAGTAGTTCAATAATTTTCTATTATCACATCACATTTTTAACCTGTCTTATGTTAGTTTTACAGAACAATTT
>NC_089788.1:46609122-46614122 GCF_040412425.1 Macrobrachium rosenbergii
GTCTCACAAGTTGTAGGTATTGACCCCCGGGAGTCGTTGAGACTGTCCAGTGGGTTAGTAACAGCTTAGGGTAAAAACCGGGTCGATTATGAACTTTTGGGTGCAAGAGCTAACTTTAGTATGAGAAATAAATACATATCACATAATGCAGTAATCTAAATTATTATTGTATGGCTGGTATGCAGAGTTCGGTTTCAAGTTACATATATTTTAGTAACTGCAACAATGTTCATCCGTATGTTGCAAACTCTGCTATATTGTTAATGTTTTTGATATTGTAATAGTTGATTATTTTTCGCATTATTATAATTCTTCGCATCAATGCGTCCAGTATAGGAGCAGAAATTGCAAATAAAGAAAGAATAACAGAACGCTAAGGTGAAATAAATCTTATCGAAAAACAGTCATGAAAGATAAGGGCAACAGAATTTATACCTTTAAACAAACTAATTTATTATTCACAAAATTTAATTACTTATTTATTTGTTTATTTGATAAGTCTCGTGGTCGAGAAGCGATTAAAGATTCCATGAATTGGTTCGATGGTCTAAGAATATTGGGGACACTTGTTCAATATGACACCATTTTCATTCCTAGTCTTGTGTGGATTTAACATGGACGTAACAAAAAACAGACGATCTTTTTAATATGACTGAAGTGCGTCTTCAATTTTTTTTTTTTTTTTTTTTTTTTTTTTTTTAATAAAGGCAGAAATCAATGCTGTCACATAATTATGGAACAAAAAATGGCAAAGAGATTCAATTACTTTCAAAACCTAAAATTAAGCGAGTTATTATTATTATTATTATTATTATTATTATTATTATTATTATTATTAATATTATTATTATTCAGAAGACGAACCCTATTCATATGGAACAAGTTAAGTATATCTTAGTTTAACCAGACCACTGAGCTGATTAACAGCTCTCCTAGGGCTGGCACGAAGGATTAGAACCAATTGGAAGCCCACAGGGGCTTTTGACTTGAAAGTCAAGCTCCCAAAGAATATTTTGGTGTTCATTCGAAAGAAGTAACAGAAGGCAAAAGGAAATACAGAGAGAGAGGAGACCAGCTATTTAAAAACAGATACATTAACAAACTGTTAAATAAATAAATAAAAATTTAAGTAAATTATTAAAATACAAGAAGAATTGTATTAGGGTACTGATGCATTGCATCTTCGCTTGAACTTCTGAAGTTCCAACTGCACGACATCCTCAAGGAGGCTGTTCCGCAGCCCAACGGTGAGAGGAATAAAGGACCTCTGAAACTGAGAAGTTTGATAGCGAGACACAGTTACTGCAAACTGGTGCTGCTGTTCAGCGAATCTGTTTCCTCTCGGTAGGAAAAGGGGATCAGGGATTAGTTGCAAGTATGAAAAATCTCTGTTAAAAATACAACTTATGAAAAACTGACAAACACAAGACCATCTGTCGATGGTCAAGTCATAACTGCTAATATTAGGACACAGAAACCTATCAAAACCTACCACCACGAACCACTTTATCTAAAAGAGATAAATCTTTCTTAGAAGCAGACATCCACATCGGAGAACAGTATTCTAGTGAAGGAAGGATAAATGGCCTTAAACCGGTTGCAATGATTTTATCGCTTTAATATGTATATGAGGCCTTACAGACTACAACTAGCTTTCGTGCGGCATTTTGCTGAATCTTTCAGTAGATGTTTCTCAAAAGTTAGATGTGAATCAAATGTTACACTTGGAATAGTTAAAACTTCAGACTCATCAGCAGAGTCCCGTCCACCTGGAGGGGAAGATGGGGTGGAAAATCTGTACAAGATCTGTTAGTCAACAGTGTTTTCGTTTTCCTGGAGTTCAGCCTCATACCCCATCGACTATACCATTCACTGATCCAGACCATGTCCCAGCTGAGACTGAGGGCAGCTTCATTTCTCATAAGTAAAGACTTTACTACACCCTCAAGTGTTGCATCATCGACATGCTGAACAATCTTGTTTTCTAGGCCCAACAACCATATCAAGTACAGTATATACACTAAAAATAACAGTGAGCCAAGAACACAACCCTGTGGAACTCCAAACACAATAGGTCTTGGTTTATTAAAGATCCAGTCAACAGCAACTTGCTGCTGCCTACCTATAAGGAAATCTTGAAGTAACCCTAAAACATATCCGGCCACTTCATGATTCGGAAGTTTATAAATAAGTGCCTCGTGATTTATTAAATCGAAAGCAGCACTAAAATCTACTTGAATTACTAGTACTGCACTCAAAAGCCTTATCAAAGTTCTCCTGCAAATGGCTTGTCAAGTCTAAGAGAGCATCACAGGTACCTAACTGCTTCCTATAGGCATATTGATTATCGGCTAACAATCCTTTAGATTCCACATACTTATACAGTGGCTTGAAAATAAGTTTGTCTGCAACTCTGGAGAGCACAGTGAGAATAGAGATTGGCTTGTAGTTACTGCAGCCTGCAGATATGCCATTCCTTGGAACAGGCACTGCATTACTAAGCGACTGCTCATCCTCAAATATACTACGTCGGCATAAAAATCTATAGAGTCTATAATAAAGATTGATTATTTTTACTATTATCATAAACAAAAATCCCTATCAGACTTATTATTGCACGAGCCCATGTTGCTAGCGACCATTTCTTTATCTTGCCCAGGCCCGAAAAAATAATGAAACGACAGAACGAAAGATAACTCTAAACTCTCAAGGAAGCAATTCGCCTAGCAAAGGCTGGAAGGGTTGAACGCATTACTGAATCTCTTGTTAGCAAGATCTTTTCAGTTACGTCATTTTTAGGTTTCGTTCGGTGTTGCAGGAACTTCTGATGTAAATGGCAATTGTTTCTCAAATCTTCTATTTCTCTCTCTCTCTCTCTTTTAATAAGCGTTTATTGACGAGAAACAAAAGGTGGCTTGTGTTGTGAGAGAAGCTGTCTGATAGTGTTATTAGTAGCTAAAGTAGAGCAATTAACTGAAATTATACCCTTAATGAAAAGGTTAATTTTGAATACATCAACAAACGTTGACCTACATAAATTCTTAGGTTAAGCTTCTACTTGTTTTTTCTAGGATAGAAATTGAATCAGGAAAAACTTAAAGACGCTGGAACTCTCATCCAGCATTTAACTGCTGCAACAATGCAGCACAGCAACATTGCAATGCAATGCCTTCCTCTGTCATGGAGGCAATGGGAAGTTAGTTTGGTTCTAAGTTGCCTTCAGCATCTGGCTCCGAATCAGAGACGCTTCCCAACGACATTCCCAGATCTCTAAAGAGATGTTCCGGAGGCATTTGACATACCTTAAGGACCTGTAGTGTCCGTTGTTCAGAATTGGAATAGCGCAGGAATTCTTAAAATGCTGAAAAAATATAATCTGTCTCTCTTATTGTCTTTTTCTTTCTATAAATCTTTTCCAGAGACAAGACGAGAGAGAGAGAGAGAGAGAGAGAGAGAGAGAGAGAGAGAGAGAGAGAGAGAGAGAGAGAGAGAGAATACCTGATGAAAGCTTTGACTTTGACCCTCCCGTTTCTTAATATTGTTATATAATGTATGTATTTTGGGGGAGAACTGACCTCTCACGTGCAATTTTTTTTCCTTACTTTCCCCCTCCATGGTTGCAACCCACAATGGTCAACTACAATATGGTGAATTTCTCAAAGAAATCCAAAGGAGAGATAAAAGAGAAAGACAGAGAGACAATATGCATTCATTGGTTCTTAAATGATAAAGATGAACTGCTAAATAAAATGTATACAAGAAACAGACTAACATACAGACTATCAAGACAGACAGGCCAACCTGGACAGACAAACAGCTTCCATTCCAGAGATATATAATTGATAAATGTTTGGTAGTGCCTATTATTCCATCACTAACATTCAATGCATCTCTGAGTTTTCACAGAACAGCAATGTAATTTTCATATCACTGAGATACACACAAGCCGCATTCATTTCTTCAGTATGTGTTTGAACTCAGGTTAAGCACAGGAATCCTTTGGATCGAAGTGAGAATAAATATTTGAACTTAATGTCTCAGATCGACCCAGAACAAGCCACCCCTTTTCCCACCACAACCACCTCCACCGCTCCATGCAGGTTCGCATTCTCCCTGGATGTGCAAAGGATGAGGCAAGAGGCACACGGCGCTGGTCTTCATTCAGCTCAGGTCACCTCTTTTCATGTGTTTTTGATGGTCAGCATCCATTCGTCCCTCCATTCATCCCTCGCTTTATCATCTGAGCGAATCTCTTCAACGACGACAGCTCTCTTTTGGAAACACGAGACACTTGGTCCTGGTCTTGGATATTTTTTTTCGCTCAGAAGACAAGCAAGCAGTTTCACTGAACCCTTTGCTCGTCTTTGAGTTTGATTGAATTCTTAGATTATCTCACAGGGGATCTCAATATTTCCTTCTGCCAAAGAAGTAAATCATGAAGCCATGTATACTCGAGATTTGCTTGCATTGCGGTTCTTTGCATTTCATCCAATTCTTAGATTATAAAATAAGACCCACTGTATCATTCGTGTGTGTTCTTGATTATGAGAATTGAATTGTTTATTTTTTATAAAATATGCTATTTAGGATCTGTTTGGGACCTAACATAATAGAAATCTATAAAAAAAAATTAACATTTTATTACAGCTCTCTTATGTTAAAGATTAAAAAAAAAAAACATACATACCTCACTCCGGGAAATAAAAGGAATTAACCTTACAAAAACTTTTCATGGTTGCAATTACATGATTAAAGATCCTCCTTGTGTAGCGACACTAAACCCGAACTCTATGATATTCTTTTTGCTCGTCTCTTTCATTTCCTGTTATATGCCACACCTTCGTCCAGTGATGAAGAAGAATAGAAGCGTTAAGTTGACATTTTTATCTCGGTACTGGAGAGGCCTGACATCCCCTCTCTCTCTCTCTCTATATATATATATATATATATATATATATATATATATATATATATATATATATATATATATATATATATAT
>NC_089788.1:46616622-46621622 GCF_040412425.1 Macrobrachium rosenbergii
AGTTAAAGATTCCAGGAAGGAGAGAGAGTGGTTGTTGGGTGCTTGGGCAACAATGTTAAAATTATCATAAGAAAACGATGTCTTGCATTTTTTACAATGGTCTCTTATATTAGAAAATTCTTTTGCTTTTAATTGACATCATGTTCGGTGACTAACTCCAAGATGAGAATCAACTCCCACTTTGAGCAATCTCTTGGTGGCTCCGATATATTTCCCAACTTAGGATTTTTTAACATAATCTAATATCCAGAGCTGGAAATGTACTGCAAATTGAATTTTGTAAAGATTGTTTGAATTTCTTTGAATGTACAAAAGGAATGGAGGCATACATTATCAATGTCCATGCCTAATGTCCCTAAATTGATAATGTATGCCTCCATTCCTTTTGTACAATCGAAGAAATTCAAACAATTTTTACAAAATTCAATTTGCAGTACATTTCCAGCTCTGGATATTAGATTATGTTAAAAAAAAATCCTAAGACCATTTTGTCATTGTTTCACCATAAGGATAAGCTTCCCGCTTTGATGCGGTCTCTGGTGGTTTATTGTTTCACTTGCCCAAAATGTAAAGTTGAAAATATATCGGAGCCACCAAGAGATTGCTCAAAGTGAGAGTTGATTCTCATCTTGGAGTTAGTCACCGAACAGGATGTCAATTAAAAACAAAAGAGATTTCTAATATAAGAGTCCATTGTAAAAAATGCAAGATATCGTTTTTTTATGATGATTTTAATATTATTACCCAAGCACCCAGCGACCACTCTCTCTCCATCCTGGAATCTTTAACTATTAAGCAGCTTGTTCCTTCCCTAAGCAGCAGACCTCTTCCATTGTTTTATATATATCTTAAGTTGACGTCGTCCTCCTGAGAACTATGAATACCACTCAGTTCTTAGCTCCCACAGAGTTAGGTAATAAACGTTTTGATATTACATACATATGAATTTTTTTATTTACTTTTTATAAATATTAGGTCTTTTAGTATGTTTTAATGTTTCTTCAGTGTTTGTTTTAGTTTAAGTTCCATATATTTGGCTTTTGTAAGTTTTTTAACTGAGTCGATTCTTATTTTTTTTTCTTTGTATTTTACAGCCCTGATGATGAGACATGTAGTCTCGAAAATTTGGCCAAATGAATTTATAATATAGGATGTTGTGAAGGCTGTTTGCTGTTCTATCCTAGGAAAACTCGTTCCAGATGTCCTAATCTTCCAGCATATATATATATATATATATATATATATATATATATATATATATATATATATATATATATATATATATATATGTGTGTGTGTGTGTGTGTGTGTGTATGTATTATTTCTATACATACATACACACACACACACACACACACATATATATATATATATATATATATATATATATATATATATATATATATATATATATATATATATATATATATATATATATATATACATACACACACATGTATATGTACATGTTTATTTCTATCAAATATACCTTATATACCTCATTGCTGCAAATTTTGAAAAACAAATTTTGGCCTGAAAGTGACTGCAGATGAGACATTATTAATTAAAGTCAGAAAAATTTCATTAAAAATCTTCAACACAGTAATAATCGCCGATTGTTTTTAAATCGTTTATCTCTAAATGGAATTTGGCCACTGGAACATCAAATATCCCAGAGAGGATGTTATCTAAATCCATCTACTTAATACAATTTTTATCTTATGCGAAGACAAGGAAGTCTCTTGAAATCAATCTTTCCCTCATGAGTAACTTCTGTACAGTTCCCCTTACTTGCAAACTTTATTACTCGTTCCGTAATAAGATAAAGAAGATTTCCCTCCTCAGGAATGAGGTCACTTAAAGGTGTAACTTCAAAAGTTCGGAAGAGAAGGACATAATTAACACAGTGGAATAGCTGTCGTAGAAACAGCGAAGAGATCTAAAGCGAATTTGTTCTCCTGGCACCATTATCCAGAAACTAATCAGAGTTGGATGACGTTTCATAAAAGCTCAGAACATTTCCCAGTTACAAAGTCAGGGATTGAGAGCAGATTTGAAGTCATGAAGCTTTGTTTATTGAAATTTAAGTGCTGTTTAATGATTTACACATTTGCATAATGGTCAGGATTTTAGACAGCAATGGAGTTCAGTAATTTGCATTATTACTGTTTTACTTACACTTTTCCATATATATATATATATATATATATATATATATATATATATATATATATATATATATATATATATATATATATATATATATATATATATATATCTACTAGATGTCCAAGGGATACTTACTTGATTCTAGGCGGCAACAGATGAACGCGGGGAGCTCCCTACATTATCAAGAAATCTGCTGTATCTATTATACATCTGACTCAATATTAGGACAAATTCGTAGACAAAACAAGGGAAAATCTGTGGCTTAGGGCCTTCTTTATGTGAGTGAAATTACGTAAACACAAGGGTTCTCTTAACTAATTAGATTTACATGACAAACTCAGATCAGAAGAATGACGAATTACTGGGCAGGTAATAATGAGGGCCTGCTAAATGAATGAATCCTACACAGGATAAATAGTCTAAGACGATGATGTCTCCATAACAGGAACATCGCAGAGTGGGTAGAAGGGCTACTGCAAATGGGATAGAGCCAAGTGATTCCACAGTCGAGGCCTATCTGCAATATATGCAAGATGGTTACTTGCAAGAATAATAAGATGCACAAAGGGAACTGAGGGAATGCACAGATGGTACCAAATAACTCAGTTCAACAATAAATGTATAATTATGTTAACACTGGATACTCCAACACAAATTACTAAAGGTGATCAAACAATGGAAAATAAATGAAAATCAGACAGAGAAATAACAGGAAACGTGACTGGCTAAGAAACCTTATCCCAGTACATTACCTTCGTCAAGATGACAGCGTCCTCGTTCGACAGAGCGCTGGCTATGGAGGATGGAATTAAAGGAAATGCCACTAAAAAGTATACTGGTTCAAACCTTGGGGTCGAACACGTGGAAGGTTCGAGGGTCAGGCAAGGGTGTGGACATCTGTCCTCGGTGGTATTCTGTGCTCTTCTCTCTCTCGATTTCCATTGCATCATCTATAAATAACCTCAAGAGATTACGCATCACATCTGTGTAGATGGCACAAAGGTCAATCTTTGTCATGTTTTCTATATAGACCACATGGCATCAGTTAACCTCATCGAGGGTTAGCATGGCAGGCAGCGCCGACTTTCTCTTTTTTTGTTGACTCCTCCTTTGCCCACTGCTTGATGCCAAGAAGGTACAAAGGTCACCTGGAAACACTGCCTTAGGCAGTCATTTGAACAGAGAAGGGTTAGGCATTTTTGGGAATGAAGGAGAGAGTTTATGAAGGGGCGAGTGGAAACCCACAGTTCTAGTAATTAAACAATTGAAATAAATTTTAGTGCTTTTTCAGTTACGTTATAGACGTAAAAATGGGTGAGGTGGCTTAGAAAGAGGTTCCATCCATCACAATATATATATATATATATATATATATATATATATATATATATATATATATATATATATATATATATATATATATATATATATATATATATATATATATATATATATATATATATATATATATATATACATATATATACATACATATATATATATATATATATATATATATATATATATATATATATATATATATATATATATATATATATATATATATATATATATATATATATATATATATATATATATATATATATATATATATATATATATATATATATATATATATATATATATATATATATATATATATATATATATATATATATATATATATATATATATATATATATATATATATATATATATATATATATACATATATATATATATCTTCCCAAGCACCCCAGCCAACAAGTGCTTAATTTAAAGCTGCAAAATACAACAGTGCATTCTGGCACTGCCTGACAAGGAAAGGTGAAAGGAATATTGGACCCCTCCCTTAATCCATTAACTGCGCTGTTTCTATCCCTTTCAACTTTCTTTTCTCGAACATGTGATGCTGTGGAACCTTTTGTGTACAGACACAAGGTTGTGAAGAGACTAAGTCTGGCCGAAGGCAGAATAGAGCCAGTGTTGCAGATTAAGAAAAGGACATCTTTCATGAATATCTGAATTGTGAGTCATAAATGATGCATGCACATAGGGAAATGACACCAACCTCATCTACCTGTGGATGACCTCCTAATCCTTGACTGAAGTCGTATAAGGGCCTCACCGGAGGAACAAGAGAGAGACACATAGCTGGACGTGTGCGAGACACTTCTCCCCCTTCCATTCCCACCTCCCTCCGAGAGCCATGCCCTACCACATGGTCCTATCTTGTAGGGACCTTTAGTCTTCTTACCAGTGAAGCCCTTAACCCTCCTCCACCTACATTACCCTCACTGAAGCCACCTCTTCTACAGGGTAAAGTGATCTGTTGCAAAGGTTCTTCCAGTCAGTCACACTGTTTTAATTCTTGTACTAAACTTCCTATTCCATTTCTAAGTGCCAGGGTTTCTATATCAACCTTGTCTTTTTAGGGCAGTGTTACGTAAATGCCTGTGTTTAAATAATTACATAAAATCGTGTGTTCGAGGCTTCTTTGGCACGCTCTGTGCTCGCCTTGTCCTATGCATATTTTACTGTGTCTTTACTGGCTTTTAATTCGTAAATCTCTCCGTTTACAAAGGTTTTGTTAGCCGTGGAAATCTCTCTTGACTGCGCCTTGTATCAGCATCGTCACACCAACGGATATACCTTCAAGTTTTCCCAGTTATAATTAACCTTTCAGTCCTTGCCTGCCTGATTAGTCCATTTTATATTCTGACAGTTCATTTCATGCAAATGCACGTAATTTTAAACTTACCCTAACGTGTTTACTTATAAATACCTTATGATTAGAGCCCTCAGCTCAGGTAAATTCCCCCTTTTTTCCT
>NC_089788.1:46636622-46639122 GCF_040412425.1 Macrobrachium rosenbergii
TTTATTTAATTTGCCAATGTTTATTTTATTAATTATTCATACAGTAAAATAAAATTGTTTGATAAATTCCTTTAGCAAGAAAGATTTTGACTAAATTGTTTGATAAATCCCTTTAGCAAGAAAGATTTTGACTAAATTGTTTGATAAATCCCTTTAGCAAGAAAGATTTTGACTAAATACTGATGACTGGCGAATGACGAAATGGATTAAAGATGGAGTGCTACGCAAGAGAAGGTCAAAATTTATATAAAAAAAGTTTAATGCTTTCGGCAACAAAGCGCTCTCATAGTTTATTCCTTCTTTCACTTCCGCCTTCTCGGTAAATGAAACAGCATAATTTACAATGTAAATCTAAATAATTGGACAAATATTAGGCCCGCTTCTCTCTCACTCTCTCTCTCTTTCGCATATTTCTGTAATACCTATTAGCCTAGTTATATTCCTCGTAGGGGGTTAGTGCCGTCATTGCACCTCACGCGGTACACTGTAAGCATTATTAAAGGGTCTGTAAAACGTTCTTCCGCCCTAAGCTGCAATCCCTTTCATTCCTTTTACTGGACCTCTGTTCATATTCTCTTTCTTCCATCTTACTTTCAATACCCTCCTAATAAATAATAAGTATACCTTAGTTTAACCAGACCACTGAGCTGATTAACAGGTCTTTTAGGGCTGGCCCGAAGGTTTAGATTTTATTTGGCTAAGAACCAATTGGTTACCTATTAAACGGGACCTACATTTTTACTGTTTATCCGAACCACATTATTTAGAAATGAATTTCTATCAAATTTTAAATATTTTTTGTAATTCTTCATTTTATTTTTAGAGTATTTATTTATTAGCAGAGAACGATACCAATTTATTTATATCCAGTGAGGAACTTATCTTATTTATTGTTTCATAGAATAACTTAGGATTTTCCTCCTTTTTACCTCTGAAGCCTTTTACTCTGAATCCCTGTCAGCAATGGGTGATTTTTTAGGTTTTTTTTATTTTTTTTATTTATTAAATTTTATATTCCACTCCATTTATTTAGTATTATTAATCCTTGTAATTGAAAATGAAAAATGTATAATCCGCTTTTCAAGCGTATCTATCATTATTTATAATATGGAAAAGGAATATTTATTAATTTTTTATCTCTGTTATGTATTTATTTTAAAACCTAGCGGATTTCTGTGTGACATCGAGCACATATCAGCAAGTTTATTTTATTAGTTCGCAAGCATCTAAATACAATGTACATTAAGTTGAGTATATCTGACATTTAGCGCTAAATATAATCTTATTTTAAATTCACAATACTGGGTTTTAATGAATTCTTTGAAAATCAAGTCCAGGGCATGTTTGATAAAGGCTTCATTATGTGAATTAAATAATCCCATTGATGGCTAACTTTACGAACAGGACACAATATAGTGATTCTTAGTGCTATATGTTATTGATGTTTATTTATCAAATCCTATTATGGTTATTTCATTTATTTATTTACACGTATTTACTTATTTATTTATTTATTAAAAGTTTGAATACAAACCACGATTTATTAATGGCTTTATTTATCCAGTGCCTTCCTATGACTGATTTATTTATTTATTTTTATTTAAAGGTTTTGCTTTTTTATTTACGGTCTGCTTTTGTTTTCATTTATTTGTTTTTAATTTATTTTTGACATGTTTCCGACGTGTTAATTATTTATGCGGATGCATTTATTTCTAAAACCATTTATTATTTATTTTTTTTATTTACAAAGCAAGAAATGTGACCATTAATTTTTCATAGCTATTTATTTTTAGCCTTTATTTATTTTTTCTTTATTTGGGAATTAGGAGAAAAGAATGGGATTTAAAATTTATAGACTCTATTTGAGGATGGAAGATTTATAAGACTGAGGGAAAACGGATTTTCCTCATTGGATGGGTCGATCTCGTTATCTATTTTTACTCTCCTAGGCCGCGTTCGATTCTGCGGCCGGCCAATGAAGAAATTAGAGGAATTTATTTTATTTTGATTTATTTAATTCATTTCTTTATAATTATTAGTTCGGATATTTTCACAATAAGCTTTAGGTATTTATTTTAATTTATTGGTTCTTATTTATTTTAAAATTTATCTAATCCTTCGGGCCATTTATTTAGCTGTTATTCAGCTCAGTGGTCTTTTAATTTAAGATATATGTTTAATTTTTTTCAGAAACCAGAAACAGAAGGAGAATGATATAAATCTTCATAATCAAAAAGTAGTGATAATTATTACACACTATTAGATGACTGCACATTATTTTATTAATGTCATTTATTTACGAGACAAAAAATTTTATTTGGGAGTTTGCATTCATTTACCATATTTATGGCGGACAGTCTCTGGGGGCTAAATGCAAAAATATCCATGAAATATTCTACATTTATTTGCAATTTATTTTTAATTTCTACCAGTTCAAATTTGAATTTGATTTATTTTAAATTTGTCCAATTATTAATTTTATTAAGTTAAGGACGCGAAG
>NC_089788.1:46644122-46664122 GCF_040412425.1 Macrobrachium rosenbergii
TTCATCGTACTGACAGGAATGTATACTATCAATCACCGATCAGACAATCTCACCTCAAAACATTATAATATAAATACAAATCTCCTCCCGTGAACAATACTTTCTTGCTCCATGTAAATAAGCGGAATTCCTTAGAACATTTTCTAAGTATCCCAAAGGTAATATATCACCATACACACGACCATCTGCTGCAGCAATAATTGCTCTAACTTGCATTTGCACTTCTGTCCTTAGAGGATTAGTTTCTTTCTCAACATTAAGAACGGTATGTTGGATCGTAAGGAATGCAATTGTCACATCAAGATCTTCTTTCAAACCTCCCACTGAAACTGACAAATCATTCAAAGAATGTCTCATTGTTTCAAAACTATTACTCAATTTTCTTATTACTTTCTTGCAACTGATTTAACTGTTTCCTTGAGCCATTAAGTCTTTTTGAACTTCTGCTACTTTGACTAAACTCCCAATGGACATCGCTCCAATCGCAGCAATCACGCCAACACCTAAAAAGAACTAAAGGTGCAAATGCTCGCAATTTTTACTTCTCCGATTCTCTAATTCATCCAAAAATGAACACGAAACAAAAATAAAAAAGAAACAAGAAAAAAAAAACAAGTATTATATACAAAATATACAAATATCAACCCATTTATCCCTCAAACTATATACAAACGTTCCATTACATCCCAACTTTCTTTAACTTTGAAATATGAGTTAATTTCGTCACACCGGTATTTACATCTTTTACTAAATTCTATTCCCTCTTTTAGTCTCTACAATCTCAAAAGGTCCGTGAACTTCGGACTTAATTTATAATTCAGATCATTAAAGGAACATTCACTTTAACAAACACTCTATCACCCATTGAAAAAGCTACTCCCCTCGATTTTGCGTTACTTTTCTCTACCATTGCTCGCGAACTAAGTTCAAGTTCTTTACTGATACGTGCAAATCTTTCTCTCGCTGTATTTATCAACGAAGTGACCGTAACATCACCCTGAACTCGCTCTGGTAACAAATCAAGAGGTCCTTTTAACTTGTACCCATACAAAGCTTCTGCTGGAGATATCTTAATTGTGTCATTCGTCATAGAATTGATACTATATCGCACTTCATCCAAAGATCTGTCCCAATGTGTATCGGAACCACCCACTGTCATGCGTAAAGCTTCGATCACTTTCCGATTCGCCCTCTCACATAACCCATTCGCTTCAGGTCTATACGGGATTATAGATACTTTCTTTATCCCCAATTAATTGGCAAGACCCTCTAAAGTCTTATTAATAAACTCCCTACCATTGTCTGTGATCAGACATTCAGGAACACCATATCTACAAATTATCCCCTTAAAGAACGCTATAGCAACTTCCTCAGCTGACTTGTACTTCAGTGGGAAAATCTCGACAAAACGAGTTAACTCGTCAACAACTACTAATAAATGTCTATAACCATAAGCGGACTCTGAGAAGTTACCCAGAATATCCATATGCACTCTCTGAAACGGCCTATGTAGTACGGGATACGAACCCAAACGACACGACACCGTCGTCGCCGGCTTATTCACATTGCAAACAGCGCAACTCTTTACAAAGGCCTCCACTGCGGAAAACATATTTTTCCAAAAGAACTTTGACCTGACGTTTTCATACGTCTTGTCCACACCTAAATGAGGAGAACCAAATTTACAATGTACAATGTCTAGAACTTGTGATACTAGACTCTCTGGCACGATGATTTGTGTAATTTCACCCATGCTTCGAGTACTTCGCAAGTTATACTTAACTTTCCTCACCAATAAATTATTCTCCAACTCTAGACCAGAAAAAGGCAACTTATACCCTTTCTTCGGTGAAACTCCCCTAAGAAATGCCTTAACATCTGACAACAACTTATCCTCATCTTGCTTTTGTTCGAGCAAGCCTATGTCCCAAGTGACATTTTCACCTGTAATATAACACACAGCGTTACCCTCAATATCACGAACAACAATCTCTCCCGAGACTGCCGACTCACTATTTCTCCCTGAAGTATGCACTGTAGAAACGTGTTTGTCCTCTCCATGCGATATCTCAAAACTACTAGTATCAGAGACATTAGACACCAAATGTTTACTCTCGTCTCCCACACAGGATTCGGATTGCACTCCCTCATCCTCGACTGGAAAATATCTGCTCAATGCATCTGCAACCACATTATGCTTACCTTCAATGTATTTGAGGTTTGCATCAAAATCTCTCAATGTCAAAAACCAACACGCTCTCTTGGGCGACAAATTTGGCTTATTAAAAGCTCTAACAACGGTTGATGATCTGTAAAAATCTCAACTTTATTCCCAACAACAACATCTTAAATGAACAAGGCTAGAGACGACAGCGAAAGCCTCCTTGTCCACAACTGACATCAGCCTTTCGTTACTACCACGCGTTTTGAACTTTCTCCTATAAAAAGCAATTGGGTGTAATTTTCCCTCAAATTTCTGCATCAAACATGCACCTATACCTTCCTGACTCGCGTCGGTCACTAAGGTGAACGGTTGACTAAAAATCTGAAACTTCAAAACTGGTGGGTTCACCAAAGCGTTCTTAATCTTCTCAAAAGCTAATTGCTGACTGTCACCCCAAACAAACTTAACGTCTTCTTGTAACAAATATGTCAATGGAGACGCTATTGTAGAAAAATTCCGCACAAAACGGCGAAAGAAACCCGACACACCTAGGAATGAACGAATCTTTCAGTGAAAAGGATATGTCAGTACAACTTTATGTTTTCTCGAATTCCTTTTCTTTTAGCAATGAAAAAAAATTTCCATGTCGAGTTTGTAAAACACTGGTTTGGGTTTTACGTGACACTCTGGCTTTAGTCGAATATATTTTCTTTTTTCCTTGCTCCATCAAATTTGTATTATTATTATTATTATTATTATTATTATTATTATTATTATTATTATTATTATTATTATTATTTTGTAAAACTTGAACACTTGTAATATTTAGAACAATGATTCATTCAACAGATTTTTTATTCGTTATAAGATAACGCCCAAAGAAATACCTGTTTTGGACTACACCAAACTTTCCATTATAAATAAGACTTTTTAAGATAATCAAAGTAGTCTCGAAGAGTAAGTATGGTATTATTTTGTAAGTCAAACTTGTATTTTAAAGATGAGAAACAGCAAGACGTAAGTGAAAGGCCAAAATGTTGAAGAAAATCACAATCGTGGTGTGAAAAGGGTAAAATTATGATATCCGCTAATGAATCTGAATCGATACGTATATGAATGTATGAAATGGAATGGAGTTATATCCTTTGTAGCGTAGGAGCTAAGTGGTTACCCCAGCCTTACTGAAGTGCAGGGGCTCGAACTCCACCACAATAGGAAATAACTTCATATAGAATCTACAGGTCCCTTTTTACCAGATATGTAGTAATTGTAATAACCACAGTGCCCTCTTAAGTTCTAGATTTCTTCACATTCTTTTGATAAACTTTTCACTACAAAGCCAAAGATCCAAATGGAAGAGTATGAAGAAATTCTCAAGTCCGTAACAGGATTCTTAACCGCATCCGGAGTAACAGAAGGTCACGTTACCCACCGTACACAAAAAGTTTGATGAAATCAAGAATTTAAGAGAGCACTATAGGTAATTGACACACACACTTAATAAATATATATATATATATATATATATATATATATATATATATATATATATATATATATATATATATATATATATATATATATATATATATATGTGTGTGTGTGTGTGTGTGTGTGTGTGCGTGTTCGTGTGTGTTTCTGTGTGTAAGTGGGTGCGTGTTTTACTATGATCCATATACTTTATATTTGTAATCAAATAACTGATGAGGCTTATTATTTTCGGAGTACTTAACCTGTCAAATGTTATTGTAAACGAAAAGGGAAAAGGGGAAACAAAATAAAAATTAGTTTCAACCTAAAAATTGTTGAATACACAGCCGATGTCCTCATAACTGTAGAAAGAGAGAGAGAGAGAGAGAGAGAGAGAGAGAGAGAGAGAGAGAGAGAGAGACTGCAGAGCTCATTTTTCCTAGGGTGACTGAGTGTATAGATCATTTCCATAATTCTGTCTCCCGTTTCCTCGTCGCCTCCATCAGACGCTGAGCGAATCCACTCCATTAAATGCAAAAGTGAGTCTTCTTTAAATCCGGCCTTCTAGAAATATCTCCGGCTTTATGGACTAATGAGATTTTTACGCTCTTCAAGGCTGACGGGAATTGGAGCTTTATAATTACTGGAATTCAGAAATGTTTCAATGAATAAGACTTGAAGCCGTTAGTATAAATGTTTTCTTGAACACAGACACGCACTCAGGGTGTTAGTCAAAGCATTCGTACAATTACATAAAGATGAAAGAGGGAAAGAAAGAATAGAGGGAGACGTCCCTTGCACGCACGGTAATACCAAGAGAGAAAGAGAGAGAGAGGAGAAGAGGGTATGGAGGGATATATATATATATATATATATATATATATATATATATATATATATATATATATATATATATATATATATATATATATATATATATATATATATATATTGTCATGAACACATACCAATTACTGGTTATTGCACAATTAATCACATATTTCAAAAATTTACCTCATTTTAGCCAGATACCTGAACTTGCATAACAATAAGAATTTCGGCTAAATACTCTAAAGGTAACAGTGATCCCTTAAAAAACTCATTAATCGCATGAAAAATCAAACTAAGCTTATCAAGAGTAGTCTGAGGTATAAACGATTGAACAAGAAATATATTAGAGTAAAAGGGCATCGCTCCATCAAACAACTTTAACTTTTTTCCTGGTCTTCAGCAAAACTAAAGGAACAAAACATGTTTATCACTTTGCCTTATGCACACAGTTAATCCTATTCACTGGTGGTCAGTAAATGAAATAGTGTTTAAAAAAAAAAAATTAAATCCAAGAATTTACTATTACTTGAAAAAATACAAAAATTTTATTAATTCTTGAGTTAAATTATTAAATAAAACTAAATCACAAAACTTTAATTTATCAAGAAATTAAGTTAATCAAGCAAAATGTAAACTATCAAAAATTACTCAAGATTTGAAAAGAAAATCTTAATAAATGAAAATTAAATCAAGTATGTAATGTTAGATTATTAAGAAATATTTAAAATGCTAAATCACATATATACTAAATGTGAAAAATCAAGTGATTGCAAACAATAACACACAAAAATACACAAAAGATTTATCAATAATAATTTCACCAGTGTAAAAATTCTCTCAATATACTGTACCTTATGATACCATGGTAATAATAAGTAAATTTCACTTTACCTTACACAAGCTTGTGAAAATCTTTGTAAAATCACTTGCAGCTGCTTTAGATTCACAAAACACTTTTTATCAGGTGCCTTTACTAAGTGTATATATTTTTCCTATACTCAGACCTCAAAAGCTAAGATTAACACCAGTGACCACACTAATATTTTACATTAATAATTATTCTCTTTTGAAGAGAGAGAGAGAGAGAGAGAGAGAGAGAGAGAGAGAGAGAGAGAGAGGAACCAAACTGATCGGTCTCGAAAATCAGAATGAATAAATCTGAGGATTCCAGTAGCCCATGAAACACTCAAGTGACGTCATCAAGGCATTTTGGGAATGAGATACAAGAAAAGGTTCTAGAAGAAGGAAGGTGATGTAATCGATCGAGACATGTATACTCTCAAAAGGACATATATGATCAGAGCAATGTATGTAACTTTGCGAAACCTTCGTCTTCTTCTCATATGGGACAAAGCTTTTACAGAAACCTTTACACAACCAAACACATTGCAACAGGCGAATTATGACTGGCATGTTTTAAAAACAAAGCAAAAAACCTGAGTTGGTTTCTAGAATGGATCAGCAATTGTTATTCCCAACCTGTCAACGCTCTATCTTAACTGGTGACAGATGGCACATCTGGTCTAAAACTCAAATCACTCTCTCCTGCTACTACACTATTATCAAGAAAAATATTGCTAATTCTAAATAACGCTGTTAAGCTATCTAAATCACTAACTCTTTTGAGATCTGACACTACACTACATACAATATTTCAACAATCATTATCATGACGCATAATACATGATAAACAGAAGAGTAAATAAATCAAAACTATGGAAAGACATACATATTACAAAGCAAAATCATGAAATTCCCCCCACCCTCCCTCCAGAAGATTAGTTATCCCGGGTTTGAATCCAACAATTCAGAGTGGGATAAATAATTGGCGATTACATTGTTCTCTCCAAAAATGTTCTCTATCTCTACACAGTATGGTTACAAAACCAGTCAGGGGAACTGCTTAAGCTGAGAAATTCTGACAGAATCGGCGATAAAATCCAGCCATGTCCAAAAATCTTTGTAGCTGTTACTTCGTAGTAAGGGGGGTAGCTTTGTGGATACCTTCTGCATTAGCAAGAAGGCCTTTTCCAACTTCAAATCCTAGATACTGAACAGTTGCCTTTCCACATTCACTTTTTTGTGAATTGATTGTTAGTCTGCTTCCCGTAGTTTCTTGAACACTTTCCTTAATGTCTTCAGATGTTCTTCCCATGTGTTAGAATAGATCACTATGTCATCAAGGTAAACACCTATTCCTTCTATGGACCCTAGCAGTTGATCAGTCACTTGTTGGAATGTTGCAGGTGCATTCATCAGACCAAAAGCAAAACATGTATTGGTACAGTCGAAAACGAGTAATGAAAGCTGACAGCAACTTAGCATCCTCATCTAAAGGAATCTGATGATATCCTTTCAACTAATCTATCTTGGAAACAAATTGGGTTTGCCCAATATCATCAAGTAATTGATCAATAAGAGGCAAGGGATAATTGTCAGCCACACTGATGGAATTCAGTTTCCTATAATCAGTACACATCCTAAATGAGCCACCTGGTCTCTTCACAAACACACAAGGAGAACTATAATGACTAGAACTGGGTTCTGCTAATCCATGCTGCAACAAATGTTCAACTTCTTTCTTCAAAACATCTTGATGAAACGGTGATAAGCAATAAGCTCTCTGTTTAAAAGGTTTTCCATCATCTCTGATCTTTATCTCATGATTTGTCAGATCGGCACGCCTAGGTACATCTGCACAAATTTCTGGGAAACTTTGAATCACCTCACTTAATTCACTACTTTGCTCAACACTCATATGTTTTAGTTTATCCTCCAAATTTTCCAATATTGAAGAATTGTTCATCTTGCTTTCAGCTCCCAATTCATAGCCATCATCGTCCTCTGTAGATGAAGTTGTCTGCATTATTGACATTGTTTCAGTTTTAGTCTCTGAGAAGTAAAGTTTCAAAAGATTCAGTTATATTTCCCTCTGTAGTTTCCATCTTCCTGGTGTTCCAATCACATAAGTTCGATCACTTAACTTCACTATTATCCTATAAGGACCTTGAAACTTACTGGTAAGGGGAAATCTTTTCGCTGGTAAAAACACTAGAACTTGCTGTCCTACATTAAAATTTCTTAGCTTAGTCCTAGCATTATATCTCCTTTTCATTTTCTCTTGACTTATTTTTAAATTTTCTAAAGAGAATTTTCTAATTTCTCTTAACCTTTTCCTCAAGTTCTTCACATATTCTCCTTGGATTTCCTCTTGATTTTCTTCCCAATTCTCTGCAAGAATCTTCAGTGGACCTCACACATCTCAACCAAAATAATTTCATTTGGTGAACATCCCATACTTTCTTGATAAGCATTCCTAACTTCAAACAACATAAAGGGTAACCCAGCATCCCATTCTCTTCCTGATTCATTACAGTACTTTGTTAACATACTTTCAATGTCTGGTGGAACCTTTCCAAACCTCCTTGAGTCTCTGGATGATAGGCTAGTTGACAACTGTTGTTTCACTCCTAACAAGTTCATCATATCCTGGAACAATTTTGAAGTAAAGTTTGTTCCTCTATCACTTTGCACAATTTCTGGTATCCCAAACTTGGAGAAAAACTCCACCAACTTCTCTGCAATTACCTTTGCACTTATACTTCCTACAGCAATCGCCTCAGGATACCTTGTCATTGAACACATTAATGTTAATTTCCTTTCTTTGTTTTCAGAAGCAGCCCAACCACATCTATAATCACCTTGCTATAGGGTTCTCCTCTAACTTCTATGGGTTGTAAGGGGATTTTCTGAATGGTTTCATTCGGATTTCCAGCTATCTGGCATGTGTGTGTGCTCTCTGCAAAACCTGCTAACATCCTTGTGAATTACAGGCCAGAAAAAAATACTTCATAATCTTCTCAACAGTCTTCCTGATTCCCATATGCCCAGACTCGTGCACTACCGCTACCACTTGTTTCCTCAATGGATATGGAATCAAAATTTGATGATATTCTCCCCATTTAGCATTTCCTGGTATATCTGAGGGTCGATGCTTCCTCATTCGCAATCCTTCCTTTAGATAATAACAGGTAGGAGTTTGTTGCATCTCTTCTTGATCAACAACTCTGAGGAACAAATCAGCCAACTTCAAGGGCTGAACTTTCAATATCTGCTAACCCTGCTACTGTAGTTTCACTACTATCTTCAGGAACACTTTGACTACTCTGAGTCTCTTCAATAACAACAGGATCCTCTTCTTCTTGTGAAATCTCTTCATTACTAACACTAGGGGAAACTTCACTTTCCTGGAACAGCTCTTCTAAGCTCAAAGATCCTTCACTTGATCCTTCTTGTACAGGTAAATTCTCATTCCTTCACTTGCAGACGTAGTTCTCTTCATACTCCTGATAGTTACACAACTTGGAAACAGGTGGGGGTTTTTCTTCTCTAAATCTACAGTAGGACTAATCCCCAATGGTTTGTCTGTCACTATAGGACAAGGAACGAATGGTGCACCGCCAACTTCATTACCCAGTAAAACATGCACACCTTCAACAGATAGTAAGTCCTTTACAGCAAAATCAACATTCCCTGTCACCAATTCACACAACAGGTGCAAGCAGCATATAGGAGTTACCTCGTCTCCTCCTATACTCTTCAAAATGACTGAATCTCCAGTGAGATTCTTCTACAGCTGTGGGTGAGCACCACAAACTACCACACTATGGTTACTCCCAGTATCACGTATGTCAGGCAGTAACGTAACTTTAAAGTAAATTTTCTTTGTTTTGCACTGATGGCTTTAATTTTTCTATTGTTTGCAATTTTGTAAAACTAAGTTGTTAGGTATTTTGCTGTTGGTTTTATGTTAATTTATATTTTGGTTAAATGTAGGGTTAATTTGCTTTGTTGAAAAGCTTAAGTTTTTTGGCGCCATCTATTGAGTGCAGTTTTAAGACGGCCTTCCTCAGTGTTTTTGCTTCCTTGCCAAATTTGTAACTCTGTTTATTTTTCTTTATGGTGACTGGAGTGTTGTAAGGAGAGGTGACTTGTGGCTCTCCTAAAGTATTCTCAGGAGTCTAGTTCAAGGCCGTTGAAGACTCTGGAGCTGCTGATCTGTCTGCTGTTGTGGATTATATATACATATCCTCCTATTGTGAAGATTTCTCGCTTGTTCTTGGTGAACAACAATCTGCCGGTATTGAGCTGCTTCTTAATGTGAAAGGCAGTTTTGTATATGGAGCTACATGTGGGAGTACGACGTGCAACTGTGATTTTAAGTGACCTACTGGCTTAATCTTGACGTTGGCAGTTGTGCGTAGATCTGGGCTCGAGAGCCTTTTTCGTCGATATATCCACTGTATCAGCACCAGAGTGGCCTTGTTGGAGCAAGTAGGGTGTCTTCTCTCAGGTAAGAGGAACATCCTCTGTATATTTGGCGTGAGCTGTAGGCTGAAGTGTTATTATCCACCAACTGTTTTTGGAAGTGCAGTTCTTCTGATGAGAGTGACGTTCTGTGGCAGTATTTGTTGAGCGGTATATAGACTCATCTGCATTAATACTGGTCTGTGTCAACGTACCAAAACATTGTGTCTTCAGCTACACCTTAAACTTGGTGTAATTATAATCTTCAAGTGTGTGTGTTCATGGTATATTTATTTGTTATGAAAACTGTCCAAGGTATAATGTGAGACTGAGTGTCATGAGTGTATAGATTAATATTAAGGTTTAGATTTTTATATCTTAGGTAGGATTATTATTTTTTTTGTATGTCCTTCCACTTCTTTCCTTTCTATTTAGCAATAGGTTAGCGTGGTGGGTAATTTTTGGGTCCCTTATTAAGATTAAGATTTGGTTTCTTCACTATGAGTAGGGTTTAGCTTTAGTTATAGGTGACTCTTGGAGTTATATGATGGTATTTTGTACTTTATCAATTTATTACTTTTTGTGAGCCATCAGTGTTTGTGCATTTGTGTAATAAATATTGTGAAATTTTTGCCTATGTGTCTTTCTGGTTTTTCCTCACACCTACTGATTTGTTTTTGTCACTGGATTTGATATTAAAATAAAAGAACCTGTTACGGCTTCCTCCTAGAGGAGCAGTTTAACAAAATTGGCGACCGTGACAGGATCCAGGACAAACACAATCGGTGGTGCGAGTTGTCAGACTGTGCTCTGGGTGAGATTTATCAGTATTTATTTTTGTTGTGCCTCGTCACCTTCCTTCTTTTCCTTTTCACTATGGCTGATGTAGAGTTTAACCCCGTTGAATATTTGGCTTCTGAGGATTGTATTAGGTATTTGAGTGCTTTGACTAAAGAAAATTTGAAAGCTTGTGCTAGGTCGTTAGGCATTTCTTTAACAAATAGGGAATTGAAAAGGATGTATACAAGTTAGTAAAGAATAGGCTGAGTGAGCTTAAACAAACTGCTGATGAATTAATTAGTGAAAGCATGAGTGAGTCTGATCAAGAAGGGGCTCCTGGATTGAGTCTTTTCAGGATCCGCCCCACTGTGGAGTGATTTTTGAAAATGGCTTCGGCAGTCTGCCTGATAATAAAAGTCAGACTGAGCGAGTTCCTCAGACTGATAACGTTTGTCCGGCTGTTCCTACTCGTTCGGCCAAAGTGGAAAATGAGCCACTAGTAAAGGATTTCCAGAGCATGTTGGAGCTAAAGAAGTAGGAGTTCGAGGAGTTGGAGAGAATCAGAGCACATGAAAGAGCAATGCTTGGCATGAAGTTAGAGTTGGCCAAGATCCAACAAGGTAAGGAGTTTGTGAGTACCCCATCCATGAAGATATCGGGGAAAAGTTTAGTTTTGGGGATGCTCTAAAACTTGTACCTTGTTTTACTGAGGAGAACGTGCCTGAATTCTTTAAGGCTTTTGAAAGGGTTACTTCCAGGTTGTCTTGGCCTAGGAGGTCTGGACAGTGTTGATTCAATGTCGCTTGCTGGGCAAGGCTCAGAAGGTTTATAATGCCATAGAGGAGCAAGTATCTCGGGATTATGAGAAAGTGAAAGCTTTGATATTAAAAGCTTATGATTTGGTTCCTGAGGCCTACAGGCAGAGGTTTAGGAATTTTAACAAAACCCCGAACATGACTTTTGTAGAGTTTGCTCGTGTAAAGCAAGAGCATTTTGATGATTGGCTCAAGAGTCGCCAAGTAACTACTTTGGCGGCCTTGAAGGAATTGATATTGATTGAAGATTTTAAAAAATCGTGTGCTAAAGATTTAAGAGTGCATTTAGAAGACTTGAAGGTGACCTCTTTTCCCAGAATTGCTCAGTTGAGTGATGAATATATATTGACCCATAAGGTTGGTACTGAGAACTTCAGGGGTAATTTCCCTGTGGTCAAGGGTAACTGGGAGAGTAGAAAGAGAATGTACTTTAACCAAAATAATTCTAATTTCCAGGGTCCTAATAATAATTCTAATTTCCAGGCTAACTCTAAAGCAAATTCCAATTTTCAGGTAAAAAATCAACCAAAAAGTAATCCCAGTGGTAATTTTGTAAATAGGAATTTTGCAAAAACTGATAATGCTCATTCTAGTCGTACTATAACTAGTGGTGTGGGAAGTAGTAGAACCTGTTATTGGTGTAACAAGATAGGACATACCCAGGCTAAGTGTTTTGCTCGCCAGAGTTATCTACAGAGGCAGGCTACTACCCCCATTGCTTTGGTGAATCAAGTTAAGGCTTCTCAACATTCTATAGAGAACGAGGAAAATGGTAACAAAGGTAATAAAGAGAAAGATCCCCCATGTGACTGTCATTTAATAAGTATATTTGGCCAGGTAAGCTGAGATTTGAGAAGGAAGTTATAGATGTAAAATTTTTGAGGGACACAGGTGCTGCTCGGTCTTTATTGTTGAAAAGTAGGTTACCTCTTTAACGTGAAGATCGTAACTATATTATTTTAAGTGGTTTTCCTGACACTGTTGTGTCGGCTCCTGTGGTTGAAGGAGAGATTGACATATCGGGTGTTGTAAAGAGTATTAATCTGGCCATTGTTGATAAACTACCTATTCCTGGGATAGATGGTATCCTAGGAAATGACCTATGTAATGTAGGGGGACGAGAATTGTTCCCCATTTTAACCTTAAATAAATTACCAATTGCTGTAACTACTCGCTCCCAGAGAAAAAGGGCGTAACCTCTTGATGGACGAAGAGGATTTACATTTAGACCCTGTACAAGTAGATGTAGCAGTAGGAAGGCTCGAGTCAACAGGAAGTAGTGATAGTAGTAAGGTAGTTAAAGCATGGAATAGGGCTGATTTTATAAGAGCTCAGCATGATGAATTTGATGTGGAAATAACTAAGGGGATGATGTTTCTAAGCCATGTTTTGTATCAGAGAGGATTATTGTGTAGATTAAGCTGTTCTGTCTTATGGAATCCTCTGAGTACCATAAGCAGATTTTAGTTCCTAAACAATTCAGAGACGAAAACATTGCAGTCGGCTCATGAGGATCCTTTCTCGGGACATTTTGGGGTAACAAAAACTTTTAAGAGATTAACCAAGCTATTTTGGTAGCCTAATATGAGAAGGTGTATTAAACAGTTCTTACGAACTTGTGAGACGTGCCAGGTCATGGGTAAACCCAATCAGGTATTGCGCAAGGCTCCGTTAAAACCCATCCCTGCAATTGGTGAACCTTTTCAGAGATTGTCATTGATGTTGTTGGTCCTTTACCTAGAACCCAGTCGGGATATATGTATTTATTAACGGTGATGGATAGAGCTTCTCGGTTCCCAGAGGCTTTCCCTCTTAGGAAAGTAACGTCAAAGCTGTCTCTGGGAGAAGTTAGTGAGAATATTTTTGTCGTTATGGGTTACCTTGTACCATTCAATCAGATCAGTGGTACTAATTTTACTTTAAGTACGATTCAGGACAGGTGTGCTGAACTGGCCATTCAGCACATCACCAGTGTCCCATACCATCCTGAAAGTCAAGGGGTTGTGGAAAGGTTCCACCAAACCTTAAAAAGTATAATTACAAGTACTGTTATGAACGGGAGAGTAGTTGGGATAAGGAATTACCTTATGCATTGTTTGCCTTAAGAACTCACCCAAATGAATCTACTGGTGTTTCTCCTTTCAGATTGGTGTATGGTCATGAGGTTCGAGGTCTTTTGGAAGTGTTATTTGAAGTGTTGATTGGGGGACGAAAACAAATTCAAAATTTAAATATATTTTTATCTAATTTGAAAAATAAATTGAGTGGTGCCTGGAAGTTTGCCCAGGATAATTTGCAAGCTTCCAGGCTAGTATGAAAATATTCCATGATTCCAAGGCAGTAAGTCGTTCTTTCAGAATCTGGAGATCTGGTTCTGGTTTTAGATATGGACCCTGATAGTTTTCTGAAACCCAGATTTAAAGGTCCATGGAAGGTAATAAGAAAGGTGTCTGACCTTAATTATGAATTGGATTCTCCAGGTTCTACTAGAAAGAGTAGAATTTTTCACATTAATAGATTAAAGAAATATGAAGGTAGAAATCCAGATCCTTTAAATATTGTTTATGAAATACCATGTCCTCTAGTTACTGTATATTCTAAGGCTGATGATCCTGATAATGATGTTGATAACCATGTATCTGTAGAGAATTTAAAAACTAATGTTGAGATTTTTAATAAGGCTAATGTTTTGTTGGAGCATCTGGATGAAGTCCAGAAGAAAGACTTGTTATGTTTGATAAAGTCTTTTCCAGAAGTGTTTAGAGAGACTCCAGGGCTTACTTCATGGCTTGAACATGATGTTGAAGTAGGTGATGCTCGTCCAGTAAAGCAGGCTCTTACCGCTTGAACCCAGAAAAAGCCAAAGTAGTTGAGAAGGAGGTGCAGTATATGCTGACCACGATCTTATTCAACCCAGCTCAAGTCCGTGGAGTTCTCCTATAGTTCTGGTAAAGAAACCTGACGGTGACTATAGAATGTGTGTTGACTGTAGAGTTAATCAGGTAACCAAGAGTGACAGTTTCCCTCTTCCTCGGATTGAAGATTTAATAGACCGGATTGGGAATGCCAAGTTTGTAACTAAATTAGACTTATTGAAGGGTTACTGGCAGGTGCCATTGTCTCACAGGGCCCGTGAGATTTCGGCATTTGTCACCCCAAATGGGTTGTATGAATGTAAGGTGATGCCTTTTTGGTTTGAAAAATGCTTGCTTATGCGTTCCAGCGCCTTATGAATAGGGTGATATGCGGGCTGGAAGGTATGAAATATATATTGACGACTTGGTGGTATACAGTCAGGACTGGAAAACCCATGTTGAAAGGTTAAGAAAACTGTTTCAGTTTTTAAGAAAGGCTGGTTTGGTTGTAAATATCAATAAGTGTGAGTTTGGTAAGGCTGTAGTGACCTATCTTGGTCATGAGGTTGGTTTGGGAAAGGTTGCTCCTAAACATGCTAATATTGAGGTTATAGCCAACCTTCCTCAGCCGTGTAATGTCCGTGGTGTCGCAAAATTCTTGGCATGTTAGGGTATTACAGGAGGTTCATGAAGAATTTTGCTGACATCGCCCAGCCTTTAACTAATCTATTGAAAAAAAGAACACTAAGTTTTTTGTGAGTACAGAGTGTGAAAAAGCGTTTTCTAATTTTGAAATCGGTATTAGTCTTGGAACCAATTCTTAGCTCTCCAAATTTTAATAAACCTTTTGTTTTGGCTGTGGATGCCAGCGACGTGGGCATTGGAGGAGTCCTGTTTCAGAGAGATGATAAGGGAAATGCCTGTATCTTACTTCAGTAAAAGTTACTTCTGGCCAGAAAGAAAAGTACTCCACCATAGAGAAGGAAGCTTTGGCTCTGGTGAAGAGCGTATCCCATTTTTCCATTTATTTGTCTAGTTCTCTCCAGGTTGAAGTGTTGACGGACCATAAGAATGGTGTTCATAAATAAGATGAAGGGAGCAAATCAAAGGATTCTATTGATGGGCACTTCTCCTTCAGGAATATAACCTGGTCTTCCAACATATAAAAGGAGTGGACAAAAGATCCTTGATGCACTTTCTAGGATGTGACGTGCTGGCTGTGATGCTGATCCTGATTTTCTAATTTCCTTTTCAGATGGTGTATAGGCTATTAATGTATTCTAATGTTGTTATTGCTTATTTTTGTGCAATCCAGAGTTCCCTGTTTTTTTTTGTTCTTTTTTTTTGAGCAGTTAGATTAAGCAGTCCTAGTGTGAGTGTTTTTGTTTGTCATGTTTACTTTAAAAATATTTTCGTATTCAAGTTTTAAAAAAATTAATTTTCCTGTTTAGTCAAATTAATTTTTTTTTTCGTTGAGGAGGAAGGTGTCAGGCCTTGTAACTTTAAAGTAAATTTTCTTTGTTTTGCACTGATGGCTTTAATTTTTCTATTGTTTGCAATTTTGTAAAACTAAGTTGTTAGGTATTTTGCTGTTGGTTTTATGTTAATTTATATTTTGGTTAAATGTAGGGTTAATTTGCTTTGGTTGAAAAGCTTAGTTTTTTGGCACCATCTATTGAGTGCAGTTTTAAGTCACTGGCCTTCCTCAGTGTATTTTTGCTTCCTTGCCAAATTTGTAACTCTGTTTATTTTTCTTTATGGTGACCACATCTATAAGGAGAGGTGACTTGTGGCTCTCCTAAAGTATTCTCAGGAGTCTAGTTCAAACGTTGAAGACTCTGGAGCTGCTGATCTGTCTGCTGTTGTGGATTATATATACATATCCTCCTAAATTGTGAAGATTTCTCCTTGTTCTTGGTGAACAACAATCTGCATGGTATTGAACTGCTTCTTAATTGAAAGGCAGTTTTGTATGTGGAGCTACTGCTGGGAGTACGACATGCAACTGTGATTTAAAGTGACCAACTGGCTTAATCTTGACGTTGGCAGTTCCTGCGTAGATCTGGGCTCGAGAGCCTTTTTCGTCGATATATCCACTGTATCAGCACCAGAGTGGCCTTGTTGGAGCAAGTAGGGTGTCTTCTCTCAGGTAAGAGGAACATCTCTGTATATTTGGCGTGAGCTGTAGGCTGAAGTGTTATTATCCACCAACTGTTTTTGGAAGTGCAGTTCTTCTGATGAGAGTGACGTTCTGTGGCAGTATTTGTTGAGCGGTATATAGACTCATCTGCATTAATACTGGTCTGTGTCAACGTACCAAAACATTGTCTTCAGCTACACCTTAAACTTGGTGTAATTATAATCTTCAAGTGTGTGTTTCATGGTATATTTATTTGTTAAAAAAACTGTCAAGGTATAATGTGAGACTGAGTGTCTGAGTGTATAGATTAATATTAACAGTTTAGATTTTTATATCTTAGGTAGGATTATTATTTCTTTTTGTATGTCCTTCCACTTTTTCCTTTCTATTTAGCAATAGGTTAGCGTGGTGGGTTTTTGGGTCCCTTATTAAGATTAAGATTTGGTTTCTTCACTATGAGTAGGGGTTTAGCTTTAGTTATAGGTGACTCTTGGAGTTATATGATGGTATTTTGTACTTTATCAATTTATTACTTTTTTGTGAGCCATCAGTGTTTGTGCATTTGTGTAATAAATATTGTGAAATTTTTGCCTATGTGTTCTTTCTGGTTTTCCTCACACCTACTGATTTGTTTTTGTCACTGGATTTGATATTAAAATAAAAGAACCTGTTATGGCTTCCTCCTAGAGTAACACGTAACAACATAATACCTTGACTGGTACCTGCACACTCCCTCCTTGAGTTGTCAGTGTACCTTCATAGATATATGGCATAAAAGACTCCAAGCTGTTCAGTTACTCACTGCTTTAGGTTATATTTCCACTGGTTGTTAAACACTGCTTGTTTAGTCTGTCTTCCCAGCTGTCTTAGTCTTCCCCACACTGCTCTTCACAGTTTGTTTCACCTGGTTACCTTTAACCACTTGACCAGTTGGCTTGGTCTGCTGTTGTGTCTGATAACAATCTCGACTATAGTATCCTACTCTTGCACACTTAAAGCAGACAACATTAGTCTTCTGCATCTGTTTTGAGAAACTGGATGATGAAGATTTAACATTCGATTGATGAGGGGTATTACCTGACTTTGTATTGGCATAGCCACTAGAAAGATTCCCAGTTGTAATGTTCCTGAAATTTGGATGAGACCTAAAACCTGTGCATTGTTGGTTCTGATACTTGACATTGCAATTCCTTTTGCTACTAATTATGTTGTAGTCTTCACCCAACGTAGCAGCTTTGCCAAGTTTTTTAACCTCTCTCTCTCTTGAATAGGCTCTTATGTGTTCAACAATTCCTCTAAGGTATTGCTCTAGGACTAATAATTCTTCAAGTTCACCCATAGATTTAACTTTAGCAGCCTCCAACCATCGTTTGAAGCATCTCCCAACTTTGAGCCCATAATCCAAGAAAGTCATCTTGTCATCCTTTCTCAAAGATCTGAATCTTTCATTGTAATATTCATGGGTCATCTGGTAAACTTGTAGGACGTTGTGTTTGAGTACCTTGTACTCTTTACACTGATCAGCTGATAAGGCTAAATAAGTACTTCTTCCTTTACCAATGAGAACACTCTGTAACAAGACAAACTATTTATGTTCTGGCCATCCCATACCAGAAGCCACTTTTTCAAAGTGATAAAAAACTCATCTGGAGCTTCTTCTGTAAAATCTGGAACTAACTCTGCACTCTTACTATATCAAATACAGGATCTGAATTACCTTGGGTAGGGTTAGACAGTGTTACAGGCAATGTTTATCAAACTTTTATTAACTCCATCTCCCTTTCATGTCTTACTCTTTCTCTTTCTTCTCTTGCCCTTTCTCTTTCTTCTCTTCCTCTTTTTCTTTCTTTTTTGCTGCTTTTTCTTCTTCTCTTTCTTTTCTTTTTATTTTCTCTCTGTCTTCTCTTTCCCTTTCTACCTGCATTTTCTCTCTTTCAGCCTGTATCCTCAGCTTAATCAAATTTTCTTCTGCTTCTGTGTGTCTAAGCTCTGCTTCTGCATCACTTTTCTCTTTCTTTTGCTCTTGCTTATCTATAAATTATACATCAGCTGCATTCAACAATTCTTGTGCCTCTCCTAACTCTTCATCTATTTTACCACAGTCCATTAATGCTTGGATCGCAATAAATCTGATTTGTGCCTTAATCATACCACTAGACACATTACCCCCACATATCACTGCTAAAACAGTCCACTGTGCCTTAGTCAGGGTGGATTTAGATAAATCTTGGACATTGAACAGAGCCATTTTCTCTAAGATACTCAACTAAGTAATTCACAATACAATGTAAAAATACTATGTAGTCACTCTCCTATCAAAATATATCTCTAACACCAATAGTATAAACCATAAACCAGAGTGATATTTTGTTTTGTTCCCTGGTATGTGGGCACCAAAATCTACTGTCACAAAGCGTACCAAGTACCTGGTTATTACACAATTTATCACAGATTTCAAAAATATACCTCACTTCAGCCAGATACCTGAGCACACACAAAAATTTAATTAATTCTTGAGTTAAATTATTAAATAAAACTAAATCACAAAACTTTAATTTATCAAAATTTAAGTTAATCAAGCAAAATGTAAACTATCAAAAATTACTCGAGATTTGAAAAGAAAGTCTTTATAAATGAAAATTAAATCAAGTATGCAATGTTAAATTATCAAGAAATATTTAAAATTTTAAGTAAATAATTGTTAAATCACATATACTGTATATTAAATGTGAAAAATCAAGAGACTGCAAACACAATAACACACAAAAATACACAAAAGATTTATCAATAATAATTACACTAAGGCAAAAATTCTCTCAATATACCTTACTAAACCATGGCAATAATAAGTAAATTTCAATTTACCTTACACAAGCTTGTGAAAACCTTTGTAAAATCACCTGCGGCTGCTTTAGATTCACAAAACACACTTTTTGTCAGATGCCTTTACTAAATGTATATATTTTTCCTATACTCAGATCTCAAAAGCTAAGATTAACACCAGTGACCACACCCACACTTTATGTTAATAATTGTTTTCTTTCAAAAGAGAGAGAGAGAGAGAGAGAGAGAGAGAGAGAGAGAGAGAGAGAGAGAGAGAGGGAACCAAACTGATCGGTCTCACAAATCAGAATGAATAAATCTGAGGATTCCAGTAGCCCATGAAAAACTGAAGTGATGTCATTGAGGCATATTGGGAATGCGATACAAGAAAAGGTTCTAGAAGAAGGAAGGTGATGTAGTCAATCGAGACATGTATACTCTCTAAAGGACATATGTGATCAGAGCAATATATGTAGCATTGGGAACCTTCGTCTTCTTCTCATATGGGACAAAGCTTTTACAGAAACCTTTACACGATCAAACACATTGCAACAGCCTAAATATGACTGGCATGTTTTAAAAACAAAATGAAAAACCCGAGTTGGTTTCTAGAACAGATCAGCAAGTGTTATTCCCAACCTGTCAATGCTTTATCTTGAATGGTGACAGATGGCACATCAGGTCTAAAACTCGAATCTCTCTCTCCTGCTACTACGCTATTATCAAGAAAGATATCATTAATTCTAAATTACTCTGTTAAGTTATCTAAACCACTAACTCTTTTGAGCTCTGATGCTACACTATATACGATATTT
>NC_089788.1:46669122-46679122 GCF_040412425.1 Macrobrachium rosenbergii
ACAGGATAAGGGAGGAATAATAAATTTGTAATGGGAAAAGCCGAGAGATAGAGAGAGAGAGAGAGAGATATGAGACCCTTTTTGGGTTTCGTGGACAGTGAAGCAAAGGAGTCAATTCTGTTCATCTGGGATTCTTTATGCACAATGAAATCTCTTTATCGAAATTCGGAGGCAACAGGGTCTGAACTTTTCTGTATTCTTAGTTGATGAAAATTCGATAGATTAATCGTACATTTATCATCACCGGTACGGCAGAGTGATCCTTAGCTATATTATTTTATATATCTAGCGCTAAATCTTCCCTGGATATTATTTTGTCATTTCCAAGGCCAAAACTAACCCCCTAAAAAAACACAAGATTCTAAGGTCGTTAGTTTTATTGAAGGTGAATGAGTGCTTTTTTTTTAGACAAAAAGAGAGAGAAGGAGGGTGGGGTGGGGGGTCGATTGGGTGGGGAAAATATGCTTGAACGTTATTCTTATTCATATAAATCCATCCCTTGTTTCTTGTAGCAATCGTACTTTCTTATATTGTTTTAGTGCTTCCAAGTCCAATTCCTGATTTTATCTCTCCCTTTATGCATGATGTTTCAGAACTGAAAAACTGAGTCCTCAGATGAATCAGTGAGGTTCACTTTAGGTGCACGGTCATGAAATGAATACTTGATCAATTATAGTTGGCAAATAACAGGAAATGCTTCCTAGATTCTGAAAGGGTTCCTTTTTCTCATATTATTTTTATTGTTTAATGAATTATGAATGTGAAATATGAAGAGGAAATCAGGTTCGTTTCGTAATTAACGTTCATTTACTAAATCCCATGAACTTGTAATCTGAAGTCGAGAAGCAACGAGTAATCAGTGTAATTCATCTGGACCCAACCGTTCGCTAAAAGGCACCAGGCAAGACTACAGTACACATAAATCCGGTAATACATCACAGCAATCTTCCCAAAGCGGATCCTTCCGTTGCAGGGCTTTCTTGATCTTCAGCTGATGAAAGGATTCCCGTTGCAATTTTAGGAATTAAACCCGTTCTTATACCTCGTCCTTTTCTTGTCTCTTTCGGATATGGGTATGAGGTCGCGACTCCCACTGGTTTTTTCTTCAAAAATTTCTATAGACTCACCATCGTAGCCAAGTGGGCAATCGTTTTTATTGCATTTGAGGCTGAAATATATTGGTCACTTTTTACCCAGATACGTATGTAATTATAATAACCACAATGCCCTCTTAACTTCTCGAATTCTTAGTATGTTTTGATACCATTGTCACTACAAAGCCTTGTATCAAAGTGCCAGAAATATGAAGCAATTATGATGTCCAGTAGTGGGAACTGAACCCGCATCCCATATCACAACGAGGTCACGTTGCTGACCTCACCACGAGAAGGATAAAGGTTTATTGCCGCACGTATATACATATACCTGTCGAATTCAGATATACTTTTTAGAGCTGGAAGAGAACAATCCTCACCATCGAAGCCAAGTGGGCAATCGTTTTTATTGCTTTTCAGGCTGAAATATATATATATATATGTATATATATATATATATATATATATATATATATATATATATATATATATATATATATATATATATATATATATATATATATATATATATATATATATATATATATATATATATATATATACATATATATATATATATATATATATATATATATATATATATATATATATATATATATATATATATATGTATATATATATATATATATAGAATCTATTGGTCACTACTTTACCAGATACATATGTAATTTTGATAACAACAATGCCCTCTTAACTTCTCGAATTCTTAGCAGTTTTTAGATACGTTTATCACTAAAAAAAGTCTTGGATCCAAGTGCAAGATATATGAAGCAATTATGATGTCCGGTAGCGGGAATCGAACCAGCATCCCGTAATCACAACGAGGTCACGTTGCCGACCCGGCCGCGAGAAGTATAGAAGTTTATTGTCGCTCATACATACATAATTATACATGTCGAAGTCAGATATATTTACTAAAGCTGGAATAGACCCACCCTCGCCAGTGTAGTCAAGTGAGAGAGAGAGAGAGAGAGAGAGAGAGAGAGAGAGGCGGGGGGGGGGGGAATTATCAGACTTCTCTTGCAAAGAATGAAAATATTACAAATGATGTTCCTTTCAGGTAAATTCATTGCTTATAAGTAACAACAACGTTTTTCACTGAAAAAGAAAGGACTGAAATTAGTGATCATGTGATGTGTTGTAAGGTCATGAATTTCCAAAGATAGCTAAAGAGAGAGAGAGAGAGAGAGATGGCAAGCCCTGTCCACCAGGCAGACGAAATGTACCTCTGTAGGCCATCAAAGCCAATCATTTCCTAATGGAAGAAATAAGTCGTTCGATTCAAGCGATACTCAAGAATCCCGGTCACGTCCACGCCCTGTCTCGAGGAATTTCTTAAGAATCCATTCACGCGTCTTCCCCCTCCGAGGATGTGTAAAGGAAAGAAACATCTCGAGACATTTAGGAGATCTAAGGGGCGCCTTCTGAAGTGTCCTCTTTCATTGTTTACCGATGGCTCACCTCTGCTGGTTATACACTATAATGGGATTCTTCACCAAGTGAGCAAAATGAAAATAAATAAGCCTCTCTCTCTCTCTCTCTCTCTCTCTCTCTCTCTCTCTCTCTCTCTCTCACTCTCACACACACACACACACACACACTGTCTGTTGTATCTGAATTGTTCTCCAGGCTTTAATATTTCTCTCTAGCTAAGTCTCAATTTTCTAATATCTCTCTCTCTCTCTCTCTCTCTCTCTCTCTCTCTCTCTCTCTCTCTCTCTCTCTCTCTGCCTTACACCATCATCTCCATTAAGGTATTAAGCAAACTAAGAGAAAACCATGGCTTCTAACAATTCTTTTTTCTCTTACCATCTCTTTTTCTTTATGAAAAATTCACTTACTACATCCATTGCAAGCACAAAGAATAAGTTCTTCCTGGTTGCAAATGTCATCCAAGGAAAAGGAAATTTCTTCAACGATGCCAGGAAGATTCTAGAGAGAGAGAGAGAGAGAGAGAGAGAGAGAGAGAGAGAGAGAGAGAGAGAGAGAGAGAGAGAGGAAGGCTGTACGTAGGAAAGTAAATTTCAACTAAGTTCGTGAACGATGCAGGGTTTAGAGAAAGACGAACACACACACAAACTGGTAGACATACTGGCACACGGGAGCATAAATGGCTAAAAACAAACAGACAGACAGGCAAACTGAATGGTGATGTATGTTAATAGTATTTCCCTTTCTATTTTTTTTTTTTTTTTTTTTGCTCTGGCCTTGAAAGTGAGTTAGCCTAAAAATTGGATCTACATGTATAGATGGTCACACTTAAACCTACAAACGGAATTTCCAAACATCCATATTTAACCGAGTAAAATAAATTGTACAACGCTGAATAATCTGACAAAGAGTGAGTGTCTGCCCTCACAGTGGTTTTTTCATGATGGATCTAATGAAATGCTTTATTCTCATTTCGATTTCTCCAGCTGAATTGTAATACAATGGAGGTTACTTTAAATACGAAAAAGGCTTTTTGGCATTGTAAATTTTTTAAAATTCTTATTACTTGAAATTTTGACGAAATCAGATCTTCATGAGAATAGAGAGGTCCTTAAGGACATCAAGGTCTTTATATAGATCCTTATTTCATAAATTCTTCGTAGAAATTTGTTGCATTATTTTTTTAATGTATTTACCTTTTAAACTTATTAGTTTCTCATTTATCTTTTTTCGGCTGGTTTCCATTTGTCCTTGCCGTCTTTTAAATAAGTATTTTCTATTTGTTCAAAGTCTAATTTGCTCCTGCTAATCCTGCAGTGTTCCAACCTAAAGAATGCTTAGCGAAAAACTGGTTAAAGAACTATACATATTTCCTTTCTCCATTTTAAAAACACCTACATCCATATAACCCCTTACGATTTAACAGCCAAAAGGCTCCTCTGATTTAGGCACCATCAATGAAAGGTAGAAGGAACAGCTGGTGGATTTTATTGACAATTCGAAGTACTTCAGTAAATTTGTGACCTAATTCCTCTGACCTTTCGTTTTCTTATACATATTCGTATTTTTCTTCTTACCTTTGCCTTACTACTTTTTGCTCCTTTGATCCGGCTTTTATCCTTCGACTCTTACACACACAAGTATATATATATATATATATATATATATATATATATATATATATATATATATATATATATATATATATATATATATATATATATATATATATATATATAAATATATATATATATATATATATATATATATATATATATATATATATATATATATATATATATATATATATATATATATATATATATATATATATATATATATATATATATATATATATATATATATATATATATATATATATATATATATAATGAAGACATTAATGAAAAAATAAAAGAAAAGTGCAAGAAATGCAAGGACCAGAGAAGCATATAAAACAGTGGTTCTTAAACTTTTTTGCCTTGCGCCCCCCTCTGCATTATGTATAGACCCCACGCCCCCTTACCACTGAAATTTTTGCCAACTATAATCTATAAACAATATGTTGTCTATTTGTATGCTATTTACTTATCATAACAATAAAAGACAATTCATAAACAAGATTTTAAATTAAAATTGACTTATATTTTGAATTTTTGCCATGTTTTGAGATAATATTTAGAAAATATATGGAAGCAGTGATAACGTTTTTGGCAATTTTGTAATTAACATCACAAATTGAAAAAATAATAGGCACCATCTGGCAACTCTGCTAGGGGGGCTCGCCCCCCAGTTTAAGAATCACCGATATAAAACATTTAGGAAATGGCTCACATGAAAGCCATGTCTTCCAGCCAGGGAAGAATCAGAGATCCACTCTAGTGTCTTGAAGCCTCGAATGTGTCCTGGTGTCCTAGGATTTCGGCATTAAGGTCGTCACGCGCAGACGCCCCTCGACTTGGGACCACCTTAACGTGGTGAGGGGGCTTTTGAACCCCAGGAATTTGTTCCCGGGTTTGAGTCCAAGAGTCCCTTATATCATTATATATTTCTTTAGACTAATTTTTGTGGAATTTTCCACTTTTGCTAAAATTTGTTGGACCTGATATATATGAAAAAATATCATAGCTGGGACTCGGTTTATATCCGAAGTTAAATAGTGGGAACTGTGGTAGGACCATCAACTACCTCATAATGTTTGAACCTGAGAGATATCAGATTGATGGCTCAAGGGCGGAACTATTCTTTAGGGCTGGGCCACGGATTCCATAGGGCGTCTGGCTCTGGGGATAGGACTCTTGGCATTCTCTTCTGTTTGCTCATAATATGATTAGGGTGAGGATGATTGTATTCTTGTAATACTCTCAGTCCTAGCAAGTGGGTTTGGCTTACACTTGGACCACTCTAATCGTGTTGTGCCATCCCCGTGGGTAGGGTAGGGGGAGGACATTTGGGAGTTGGTTCTCACTTTTGCCATTGGTGGAAGAATAAATTCCATGAAAGGCTGTTGATATCTTTTTAAGATTCTCAGGTTTAAATTTTTTTTCCTCCAATCTTTGTTGCTATAAGGATTCGAGTGCCCCTGGGCCCTTTGACGATGCTGTTTTGGGACAGGTGACGACCTCTGCACCCATCTTGCAGACTGAAAATTCTCCAAATGTAGATGACTTCAAAAATAAATTGACGCAGGGCAGTAATAACAAATCTCCTGATCCTCCTGACTTCCCCTCCCCTGGAACCTCTAGACATGCTTCATTGATAACGACTTCAAGCAAGGGCACAGACTTCTCTAAGAAATCTTCATCCAAAATTAAATCCTCAACACAACCAGGTTGTGTGAAAAATCTGAGAACTCTCCATATTGAAGACTTACCAGCCAGTTGTGATTGTGAAACGATCTCGGCAGCTTTGAAATCATTTGGAACTGTTGTAGAAATTAGGATGAGCGTTATTGATATTGAATCTTAATGGGAAGCTTGGGTTACCTTTAGTAGCCATGATGAGGCTCCAAAGGCTAGTAGTATGATAAGTGCCATACAAATAGTCAAGCTACAGTACGAAGACCCTTAAAGCCCCCAAAAACATGGACGTTTATGTGCCATCTAAATGAGCTTAGGATAAACCAGAGAGAAAGCAGAATGCAGTAGTAAGGACTCCTAAATCTCCTATATGGCTGATAGCTTCAGCCAAGGAGGAAAATTATAACTACTGCAAATTTTCACAAGGTTCTTTCAGAAAAGGTGGGAGGAATAAAGAGCGGTGATATTTCTGTTTGGGGAAGAACACAGTTCTTATTCATGCCAAATCCACAACACAATTGATATATGCTGACTTTGTTGGACATTAAAAATGATGAAAATGACAACGAAGATCAAGCCCCACTTAAAGGTTAGTTATGGGAGAGGAGTGCTATTTATAAAGTTGTATATATGACATGACAGAAGAAGAAATTCTAGGAATGAGCCCAACTTCAGTTTCAAGAGTGAAAAAGGCAGCTATTGCCAACACGATCATTTTAACCTTTGTAGACTCTGAAGTACCTTCTCATGTCATATTTGAAAAGACCAATGCAGTGCTATCATTGTTTTAAGTTTGGCCACTCATCAAAAAACTGCGAAAATGCAAAAATTTCTATAAATTGCTCTAGTGTCCATCATGATGATGAATGCAATATAAAAAAGAAATTTGTTAATTGTCAACTGGAACATAAATCCAATAAAAAATTGTGAAACTTACAAATTTGAACCGTTTGCACTAAATAAAGCCAATGCAGAACATATAAGTATCAGTTTTACAAAAATACAATTAGGACAACTGCCTAGGAGCTATGTTCAAGTTCTTAAGCCACTACCCCTGTCTACCACTAGGGTTGCAGTGGCAGCAGCTAATGTAGCAGGTGCATCAACCCCTACCCTACGGTAGTGGCCCAGCCACTTGGGTCAGGTGCTCAGCCTGTTGAGGCTAGAGCACAAGCCTCCAAGGAGGATAAGATGGCACTTAACCCAACCACCTTGGAATTGTCTCAGGCCATAATTTGGAAGAAAATTAAAACACTAAATGGCAAGTTTGTCCCTGAACCTCTTCTCACCCTTAAGAAAAATGGTGACCTAATTACCCAACCAGAGAGGGTCACAGAAAAATTAGGAGAACATTTCTCGAGAATATCGAGTATTGAGAACTATTCTCGAGAATTCCAAAATATTAGAAATGCCTAGATTTCTCTTGATTTAAGTGAAAATAAATTGGAACCATATAATGCAAAATTTACACCGCAGGAACTCAAAGATGCCTCACAGAATACCGAGCCATCAGGCCCTGGTAAAGATAAAATACTTTATGAAATGCTGAAACATCCCCCAGAGAAGTCAAAGAAATTTCTTTTAGATTTGATAAATGAAATCTGGGAAACTGGTATTATTCCCAAGAGCTGGAAATTATCATTAATCCTCCCATTGAAGAAACTAAATAAGGATCCTTCTTTACCCAGCAGCTACAGACCAATAGCCCTCACCAGTTGTACTTGTAAGCTGACGAAAAGATAAGTAACACCAGACTTGTATGGCACTTAGAAACAAATATTGTTTTCTCCATTCCAGTTTGGCTTTAGGAAAACTAGATCTACTTTAGATCCCTTGCTCAGGCTCTCAAACCAAATACAACAAGGTTTTGGTAAGCATAGCCAAACAATAGGAGTTTTCTTTCATTTGGAAATGGCATATAACACCACATGGCATTTTGGTATTATAAAAAAGTTGTATAATATGGGCATTAAAGGAAAATTGATCAGAGTTATAAATTCGTTTTTATCAGAAAGATATATTAAGGTAAGAGTTGGGAATCATGTTTCGCAACCTTTCTTACAAGAAGAGGGAGTTCCTCGGGGTAGTGTCCTTAGTGTCACCCACTTTGCTATTGCCATTAATGAAGTATTAGTCTTTGTTATTGCCATTAATGAAGTATTAGAAAAGGTACCGTCACCAGTAAAAGGCTCTTTATTTGTAGATGATTTGGCTCTTTACTGCACAGGATATGATGCAATATTTACTAGCAGGCTCATTCAAAGAGCCATCGATAAAGTAAGCAAATAGGCTAATGAGCGAGGATTTCATTTTACTGAATCAAAAACTCTTGCTGTTCGGTTCTGCAGGCGCCGAACTAAGGAAACCATTCCATCTTGTATCATAAATGGAACTATTTTACCTAACACTACTGAAGTAAAATTTTTAGGAATGGTCTTTGATGAAAAGCATAAATTGGAATAATCATATTGACCAGTGAAAAGTGAAAGTAAAGAGATCATAAATATTTAAAAAGTAGTATTCAATTTTAATTGGGGTGCTGATAAAAAAATCGTTGTTAAAGCTTTATAATGCAGTTTGTTTATCTAAGTTAGACTATGGCTGCTAAGTATACTCATCTGTTTCAAAGACAAAACTTAAGGAATTGGATGTTGTGCATAATATGGGGCTAAGGATCTGCACTGGAGCTTTAGGATTCATCCATTGAAAGTATTTATGTAGAGTCCCATCAGCTACCACTGGACCTAAGGTGGCATGAGCTAAGGTCTAAGATACACCATGCGGCTGAAAAGCTCAAAGGAGAATCCTTCTTTTAAAATCTTAAAACAGTGTGACTCTTTTTGGATCTAGATCTTCAGTACCATTTCAGATCAGACAGTTGAGTGAACTGGAGGATGAAAGTATAAAAATCCAGAAGATCCTACAAGTTAAACATCCTGCTATCCCTCCATTGTTTATTCCAGCAATAGATGCATGCATTAAAGAGATAAAGAAGAAAGTTCGTCTGGAAGAAGAAGTCAGAAAAAGGTTTGGAGCATGATGAGAGGTATATAGATGACAGGAAAATTTATACTGACAGATCAAAATCAGAAGATGGTGCAGTATGTGCAGTGGTTTGTGAGGGGAAATCATATATAAAAAAGTTATCCGGTTCCTCATCCATATTCACTGCTTTAAATCTTGCATCTGATAAGAAATTTAAATCCACAGCAATATATAGTGACTCAAGGAGTATTTTAGAAGCCCTAATAAGTTTAACCATACCCATCCCTTAATTCAAAAGGCTCAGGAATGGCTTTTTTTATCTTTCTGTTCGCCACAAATCAGTTAAGTTTTGTTGGATTCCTGGGCACACTGGTATAGAAGGGAACGAACTGGCTGATGGTAAAGCAAAGGATGCTGCAAGATGTGATTTCTTAACTAATAAGGTGCCACATTTGGATATGCGTCCAGTGATTAGAAGACACATTCGTAAGAAATGGCAGCAGAGATGGGTTTCCCCAATTTTATCCACAAATAGGAAGTGCAGAAATATTAGAAATAGTACTGATTTTTGGAGTTCGGGTTTTAACTGTAACAGAAGATTCGAGATCATCCTAACACGGCTTAGGATTGGCAATACCTGCTTCACACATACTTATATTTTAGAGAGCCAGTGCCCCAGTTTGTGTTCACTGTGGTGGTCAGCTGTCCGTTGAGCACATGCTGGTGCACTGTCCTAGAATTAATCACCTTAGGGCAAAGTACTTATTAACTGGGAAGACTATTTTAGAAATTTTACATGATGATGTTCAGGTAGATAATCTTATGGGTTATTTGAAAGAATCAGATCATTTCAATGAGGTATGATTTTAGTATATTACTAAAGATTTTAGTCATATTCACTTTACATATTTTAAGTACGTATTTTAAATATAAAAATTTTATATATATTTATTTTTTATTGGTTTTATCCAATATCATTCTTCATTTTCACGTTCATATTTTAACACTGAATTTTGCTAGTATGTTATCATTCACCTATTCATTATCAACCATATCATTAATTTATATATTTCATCTTCATTACGGAGCTGAATAATCCTGATGGGTTCCGGCGCTTGGTCTTCAAGGCCTAAATTTCATAATCAATCATAATTAGTCACACGGAGACAG
>NC_089788.1:46684122-46696622 GCF_040412425.1 Macrobrachium rosenbergii
AAACTCGTAGAGTTTATTTAGTTACTAAGTCTACGGACAGAACCAGCCCCGTTTCAGGGAAGCCCTTCCCAGCCCCAACCCCTTTGGTGCCCTTTGGTGCTAGTGATGTCTTAACCCCACAGTACTCTTTTCTAGTTAGTGAGTCATACATATGCCAAGTTTGGATGAAATTACTCAATGTATTTTACAGTCATGATGGAACACACATACACACACATTTATTATTATTATTATTATTATATATATATATATATATATATATATATATATATATATATATATATATATATATATATATATATATATATATATATATATATATATATGCGTGTGTATGTGTGTGTGTGTGAGTGTGTATGTTGTACCTCTGGCAGTGAAGGAGGACAGATGTCTGTTTTTTATTATTATACACTTTTATTTAGCTTGTTTTTTGGTCTGTGTCAAACCTTGTAACTCAATTTTCGACCTGTTCCCCTCTTCTGATGGACTTGAAATTTTGCATGGTTACTCAGTCCTGGTGACAGTACAACCTTACATGACCAGTAGGTCAGCAGTGACCTCTAGTGACCCAACAGTGACCTCTCCCAGTATCTCTAGGATTTTGTATGAATAACATAATAACAATCTAGATCGTTTATAATTTTGCATACTAAAAGTACAAAATAAAAAAATACGGGTTTTCTTTTATTAAAAATGACTAAAAAAGTAAAAAAATTTTTAGACACATTAGTGTAAATTAAAAACTCTATGGATTCTTCAAAACTTTTTTGGCTCGACAGGATATTATATAACATAACGTTAAATTTCGTTAGTTACAATCATAGATCGTTTACAATTTCTGTCAATACTAAAAAGTACACAATTAAAAAATACCGGTTTTAACACACTTTTATTAAAATGCACTAAAAAGTAAAAAAGAATTTTTTGAGACACACTAGGATTTTCTTACAATTAATATATATATACAAATAAAAGCATATGGACGCAAACATGGAAGGAAATGCTATACAAGATTATTTTTTTTTTTTGTTGTTGCATTTCCTTCCATGTTTGACACCCACGATTTTATTTTTGTAGACATGATTAATAGTAAGAAAATCTTAGTATATATCTCAAAAATATATATTTTTTGTGCATTTAAATAACAGCGTGTTAATTTTTTTTTATTCATTTAAGTGGCAATTAGATTGTTTTTATCTCTTACGATTTCCATTAAGATAGTATTGTATTACATTCTTTTCAACAACACCTCAAAGGAGAAATATTTTTTTCCGCTTTTCATACACAAAGTAAAGGTCGGAATAAATTTTTGCCTTGAGAAATAATCAGCTCCCTTGTATTCTTACCTCTAGATCTTCCGGAGAATTTTCAACAGATTTTCATTTTAGGTAGCTATTTTATATCCTTTGATTATACATACACACACACACACACACACACACACACACACACACACACATATATATACATACATATATATATATATATATATATATATATATATATATATATATATATATATATATATATATATATATATATATATATATATATATATATATATATAAACAGGTCATATAGCTGTGAGCTTCATAGTAGTTATCAAGGAGGCATCCAGGAAAAGGCAGTACTTACTATATATTAGCTGAAGAGTTTATTTTGCCGACGGAGTTTCGCAATGCCTCATTGCATCTTCAGAACTGCAGTTTAAAAAAAATTCACTTAAAATCTTATAAAAAAAAAAAATCGAATAATTTAAAATTCACATAAGGGCGGACATAACCTACCTAACTGAGTTAAAAAAGAAACTAAAACATCTAAAAAAGAAAGAAGGTAAGTAAAAGCTGAAATGTGGACCAAAATACAACAAACAACTGGTTATGCAATGAATAGCGGAGTGGAAGTTGTCTGGGTGGTTAATGAGGGGATGGTAGTTTTAATTATGATTAATTCTAAAGCAGTTAGTTCCCCCTCTTCTTGCGTAGAAGATATGATTTTAAAACCCGCATAATTGATGTTGGTTTTGCAGTGCAGCGTGTGGTTACGTATGTAGGAGGCTTCGTGTCTGGACAGTCTGTAGCCAGTTCTGAAACTGACTCCCTTTGTGCATCCAATGTAAGTTCCCCGTTCACACTACCCTTTTTAGATGTACAGGTTTTCAGAGACGTTGTTGGGTTTCATACCAGTATTTTCGGAAAAAGTACTTATACAGGTCTAGGGATTAACTTTTATAGTTCTTGTTATTTCAATTTTAAATTAAATTCCATATCCGCTCCCGTCCACAGGGGTTTTTCCTTGACATCCTCTTGGAGTGCCTTTTACGAAGAAATTAACTTTCTCTTACAGTTCTTCATTGGCATATAAAGTCCCGAAACTGTTTTTTTATGCAAAATTTTCTTTCATTGATAATAATAAATTTAGATGCCAGTTAATTAACCTATTAAATAGAGGATTACCAGCAGTTAATTTCAAACTCATTCAAAAAAACCCTCTGACGACAGGTTCTCTTTTCAGATGTGACGGATTGGCCTCGCTTTTGTCATCCAACATCGTATGTAAATACACGTCCTAAGTGTGAACGTTAAACTTACGTTGGATGCACAAAGCGGTTGCTACAGGTCCGAGCCCGCTGTCACCAGGAAGTCAGTTTCAGAACTGGCTGCAGACTGTCCTACATACATAATCGCGCGTTGCCCTGCAAAACCAACATCTATTATGCGGGTTTTAAAATCATATCCTCCACGAAAGAAGAGGGGGAACTAACTACTTCAGAGTCACTCAAAATTAAAACTGCCATCCCCTCGTTAAACACCCAGACAGCTTCCACGTCGCTATTCATTGCATCAGTTGTTTGTTTGTATTCTGGTTTGCACTTCAACTTTTACTTAGCCTCTTTCTTTTTTAGATGTTTTAGTTTCTTTTTAAACTCAGTTTAGGTAGGTTATGTCCATCATTATAGTGTATTTCTAAATTATTATTATTTTTTTCGTTTTTTATAAGATTTTAATTTTTTTTATTGCAGCCTTGAAGACGCAATGAGGAAATATTCCGAAACTCCTTCGGCAAAATAAACTGTTGTTCTAATATACGTACTGTCTTTTCCTGATTGCTCACTTGATTACATATATATATATGTATATATATATATATATATATATATATATATATATATATATATATATATATATATATATATATATTATATATATAAATTGTGTTTAACTAAGTATTATGTCGTTCATTGCACTACAGCATTCGCTGCAAATACTAAATACTTTATTGGAGGTCTCTTAGTGGGAAGGAGAAAACGAACATATTGCAACGTGGAAGACGGGCAATAATTCTAGCGCTACAGGCCAACAGCCACGGGCGAAAATTCATGTTATTGGTTTTGATAATGTTAGAGTTATTCAACAATGTCATGAAGAGGGAAAATCGAAGGTGTTACGATTTATTTAAACAAGACGTTTGTCTCCAAACCGATGTTCCTGAAAACGTCTTTATTCGTGAAGAATTAAGTAGACGAGGAGAGTTAATAAGAGGAATATATGTGTCACGAATGGTTCTGCCGTCTCCTACGATTCTCCTTCAGGGGTATATCCTCCTTCAACCATCCAGCAAGTGAATAACGACGATACTGACCAAACTTTCTACTTCAATGAAGACCATCAAAAGATATCACCCTGGAGTTCTCAAAGAGCTTTGGAAAGATCATGGGCCCAACAACCTGGATCACTGTTATATTTAGTTTCAACATTGTTTGAATTGCCTGGCTATGCATTTGTACTTTGGTCTACAGAGGACTGATGAGAGTTATAAAAATTCTCTTGTGTAATTTGAGAAATATACGTATTTTGGAACCCTCATTTCCTTAATATTAATGTGGAACTTACACACACACATACATACACACATACACACACACACACACACACACACACACAGACACACACACACACACTCACACACACAAACATACATATATATTATATATGTATGTATATATATATATATATATATATATATATATATATATATATATATACATGTGTGTGTTTGTGCGTCTATGCGTGTACTTGAGTGTCAGGAGAGTGGAGATAAGATTAATTTTTGTCTTTAATAACCTTCGTGATTTCCATTGGGATAATGTATTCTACTCTTTTTTTATAACATTTCAAATAATTGATATTTATAGGGTCTGCATTCACAAGCATGATTAGTATGAATTTTTCTCTTGAGAAGAGATCACCTTTGCACTATAATCTCTGGATATTCCAGCAAGTTTTCATTCGATGCTCGTTGCCTGGCTATATATATATATATATATATATATATATATATATATATATATATATATATATATATATATATATATATATATATATATATATATATATATATATATATATATATATATATATATATATATATATATATATATATATATATATATATATATATATATATGTATATATATATATATATATATATATATATATATATATATATATATATATATGGTATGCTTGAAAACGGATATATATATATATATGTATATATATTTGGGTATATATATAGGACAATTTTTATTTATATCCAATATATATATTTATTTAGATATATATTTATAGGTCCATCTGTATATATATATTCAATATATGTGTGTGTGTGTGTATGTGTGTGTGTGTGTGTGTGTTGAAGGTGGTTGCTTGAAAAAGAATAAGAGTTTGGGGAAAATTTTATTTTATTCAATGTACTTTATTTTTTTACATAAAATAATAAAATATAAAAGGAAATACGAGTATAAAGCTAAAAACTGAATGACACCAGGGTCCGTTTTGGTTCCAACGGAAACTCACGAGAAGTACAGAGGTGTTGACGTGATCTGGGTATTTAACTGGGGAATTAGCTGTTTAATGAAAAGCGATTCCAGTATTGACAGTTGATGGTCATTCGGAGCTTTGCCCATTATTTTAAAATCTTTATAATTGATGTTATATTTACATTTTTGGGTTAAATAATGTACATTGAAAGAAAAAGGAGTTGTCGTTTCCCCAAACTCTGTTGCTATACAGTATATATATATATATATATATATATATATATATATATATATATATATATATATATATATATACATATATGTATATATATATATATATATATATATATATATATATATATATATATATATATATATATATATATATATATATATATATATATATATATCAAATGTACCAAGAGGGGATGTGTGTTGAGAATATCACTAAATCCACGTCAGAACTGTGAACTTGAAAATGTAGAATAAACTACGAAAGTACTTGTTCAAAGTCCCGGTTTTCACTTACCTTCTGACGTGGATTTAGTGAGATATATATATATATATATATATATATATATATATATATATATATATATATATATATATATATATATATATATATATATATATATATATATATATATATATATATATATATATATATATATATATATATATATATATATATATATATATATATATATATATATATATATATATATATATATATATATATATATATATATATATATATATATATATATATATATATATATATATATATATATATATATATATATATATATATATATATATATGAAGTCAGGAATACTCTCCAGTCATCCCTCGATAGCCTCCTCCCATATATCACTAAGGGGGCGTAATTAAACACTTGTGGAGATGGAGGAGGAGATGCAAGAGGTGATGATTGAGGAATGAGGAAGCCAGATCTTAATTAACGGTAGGCATCAACGAGATACCTCAATGAGGTCATCCTTCATCTTAATCACGTCTTGAAAAATGCTCTTGAACATTATCTTCAAGAACTGGGTCCGACCGAAAATTAATATCTGACTGGATTTACTTACGGTTGAAGAAAAAATTCATGAATTTGTCTTTTGTACTTCTAATTCGTTTTGAACTGCTGATGTGAACCTTCGTGGATAGTATTGGCTCTCTCATTCACTTCTTACACAACAAACAAAGTATTATAATAACCAAAGTAAAGAATAATGTGAACATTTAACATTGTCCAAGCTTTAAATTGCTTGACCTATTGCGAGGAGACACAATGATCTGAAGAGAGACGGGCATCATCAAATGATGTGGGATGAAGACAGTTTTTCAGAAACTGATCAACTTCAGGACACTGAATGGCGTGAATACAAATTCCTGTGATTATTAAACTTGTTAGTGATGAGTAAATAAACGAGACGCTGACATTATCAATGATTAAGCGAGAGGGATTTAGTCTTATTAGCCCTTGAATGTTGAAAAAATAAAATTTAAAGCTTTATTCAGTTCACTCCTGCTTAATGTTAGATACTTCATATCTTTGGATCTTACTGTGTGAAGTCGGGATACTTTTATCTCAGGAACTTAATAACTATTTATTTTATAAACTAATTAGAATTTGTCTTATAGCCACTTTTCTTATAGTATGTGAAATTTACAAGGACATCATTGCGTGAGAAGTTTGCCTTCTATGGAGTCTTTCAATAATCCTATAAAGCAACATCTGTCTCTGTGCCTTGTGTCTGCATTTGGCTGAAACGGTTAAACAGCAAAAGGCGGATGAAAAATTGGTAACGTGCTTCCTTTCCTTGTGCCTTTTTTAACTGTTTAAAATACCGGCGTGCTTCCGTGCACCGTTCATAGTGTTCTTTTATCTCCTTCAGTAGGAGGCAGGTTCCTCCTGTTTCGGTAATCAGTTCCTTTCCAAGTTAGCAGACATTCTCATACCGTTGGGGCTCATATCCTCAGCAACAATAGATTTTTTGTTTTGGAGTCTATACAAATTTTTGAAGTAAAAGCCAGTGGGATGGGCGACCTCATACCCATGTCCGAAAGGAGCAAGAAAAGAACTAGGTATAAAAATGAGCTTGGCTTCTAAGAATGCACGGGAATCCTTCCGGCAGCTGAAGATCAAGAAAGCACTGCAACGGGAAGATCCGTTTTGGGAAGACTGCTGTGATATACTACCGGATTTATGTGTAGCCTTGCCTGGTGCCTTTTAGCGAACGGCTGGATCCAGATGAATTACACTGACGACACGTTTCTTCTCGACTTGAAATTGCAGGTTCATGGGACTTGGTAGATGAACGTTAATTTTGAAAAGAATCTATTTTCATATTAGTAGTTCGCATTCATAACTAAATAAACGACAGAAATGATACATGAACAAGGGTCTCTTCTCGAATCATAAGAAGAAGATTCTGGTGTTTACCGATCGTAATTGATCAAGTATTCGTTTCGTGGACCTTTCCTTAAAGTGAACCTCGAAGGACGTGTTGCTGTTTACTTCTAAACTCATATCAAACATGATACATAAAAGTGAATATTAGAGGAAGACGAAAACAAACTAGATTTGGAAGCACTAAAACAAAACAAAAGAGTACGATTCCTAAAATAAAAAAAGGAAGGAATGTTATGGATAAGAAGAACGTTCAAGCATATTTCCCCACCCCCTGCCCAATTCCCCCTTCCTTCTCTTCGTCTTTCTGTCTAAAAAAAACAGAAAGAAAAAACGCACTCCTTCCCTTCAATAAAGCTGACGCCTTAGAACCTTTTGTTTTCTTAGGGTATTAGTTTTGTCCGTATCAATGACAAATTAACAATGTCCAGACAAGATTTGGTGCTAGGTATTTAAGATATAACAAATGATTACTTTGTTTTACCGGTGATGATAGTGAATTAATCTATTAATGTTCTTTAACTAAGACTACAGGAAAGTTCAGACCCTGTTGCCTCAGAATTTCGATAAAGACATCTCTTGTGCATAAAGAGTCCCAACTGAACCGAAATGACTCCTTTGCTTCACTGTCCAGGAAGCCCAAAAAGGGTGTCATATTTCTCTCTCTCTCTCTCTCTCTCTCTCTCTCTCTCTCTCTCTCTCTCTCTCTCTCTCTCTCTCTCTCTCTCTGCTTTTCCCATTACATTTCTAATTCCTCCCTTATCCTGTCTTCGCTGTTTTCCAAGAGATTTAAATCCTCCAATCCTGTCAGCCTCGAATAAAGTAAAATCCCATTAGACCAAGGAGACTGATATATCTCTACGAGAAAGGATTTAAAACCGACTCAGGCCTTACTGGGGCGCTCGCATTTGGCAGAGTGGGAATGTCGGGAAGAAGCGACCAGGGAACGGCGAGAGAGACTTATGGAAAAGATCTACGCATTCTGTCACAGCAGGGAAAGATAATCTCGCAGTAATTAACTCTCTCTCTCTCTCTCTCTCTCACACACACACACACACACACACACACACACACACACACAACTGCGAATATCTATCTCAGACGTATATTAACATATATTCTTTGACAGGTTTTTCTTTTTCACATATGGTTATTCATTCTTTGGAAGTTGGCTTTGCATGTTCCAACTTTTTAACTTGTTCCATATGAAAGTATGTCCATATTTGATAATCACAATAGTATTAAGCTTACTAGAGGTAGCCTACTATTATTTTGCCTGTATGTTCCTTGAGGCATTTCCAGAGTATAATCCTTTCTCTTCGCTGTGCATACCATTGTCATCGACTGATCATAGCAAGTCCAAACAATGTATGAAGACTTGTTGGCGTGTTATTTCTGCCTCCAAGAAAGGAAAAAGAATTCCCTATTTTGCCTCTTCCTTTTCATTCCTTTCAGGCTCACGAAAGAAGAAAGAAAAGTATATACTCGGTTTTCAAAAACGAGCTATAACCTGTCTTACAGTTGTTAAGTATTGTCGGCTGGTCCTGGATTGAATGGGCCTGTCACAAGACCCAGTCTGGCACACATTGGTTCAACTGACGTCATGCACTACATTTGAGGACATATTCAATCAGACCATGCTGGAGGATCTTGTTCAATGTGTCCCTGTGCCCCTTGTTGTGTATCTAAATGACAAGCAGCTCACGACACTTATGGAAGCCTGCCGTATGGCCAACTCCTGAGAAACCTATAACCAGTCCCACAGCACATCTCAGCAGCGCATAGTGCAACCTGGGTACCTCCCAGGCTCGACTCGCCCGAAGAACGGACTGCCTAGCAAGCCTACATGAACCAACTGTAAGAAGGTGGGGCACACGAAATCTGATTGCTGCTACAAGTTGGGCAACAATAAGCAGCCTTCTACCAAAAACCAGAACTCCTCTCCCTCTACTTCCACTCAACCCTCTCCACCAACAGTCACCATGGGTAACCATGCCCCCACAAAGGGCTCTTGCCAATCCTGTGGTGCTGACGGCCACTATAGTGCTGGACATCCGGCCTGCCCAAATCATGTCCCAGCCACCAAGCTCGTCAACTTAAGCACCTCTCCGTGGCAGGGCCACAGAAGATACTTCACCCTGAGAGGCTGGATACCCAGTTCATATTGGTGGCACCCCTCAATGGCTCTAGCGTGCCCATGACCCTACCGGTCACGGTAGATACTGCAGTCAACGTAAGCCTGATTGCCAGGCCCCAAGTGCCAGCTAGTGCCACGGTTGATGAGCAAACTCGGTGGAAGATGAAATGGGTAGAGGGCCACCAAAACCATTCCCACAGTCAAGCTCCAGGTCACAAAACCTTGGGGCAAGCTACCTCACCGTTTTGGCGTGGTGAGTGGAATCATGGTACAGAGTGGACTTCCTGCTGGGTAGGGACCTCCTCTGGGGAAGCCCTTTCCAACACCACTTCACAGCCACGCTACCTCCTCAACGGAGGCCCCGACTGTAGGATCATCAATTCAGAGCACGGCCACTTTCACTGGCATGCCACCAAAAGAAGAAGAAATACCGAAGTGGTCAGCAGAAGGGGCACATGCAAAGCAATTCCAGGCCTAGTCCTCCCTCTCCATGAAAGGATGGCCAGCAATGAAGTTCTCCTTCTCCGTGAAAGGACACTCAAGGGAAGCAGTACCATTCTAGAGTGTGCAAGGTGACAGGCCACTCCACTAACTGGGAGGGCTGCCTAAATAAGCAATGCCCAACAGATGCCCCAAATGAAGACTCTCCAAGAGGCTCTGACCTCCAGCTAGGACAGGAATCTCTGTCTCAGCCCATCTGAAACCATCTGTGAGGTATTGCACCTCCGGACCCCTCAACTGGCATGCCTGACCACCAATCTCTGCCAGTGCCACTTGCGACCCCTGAGCAGTGCCTCACTCCATCCACCTCGGACACTGAGCCTTCCACAAGAAATGGACCCTATGTCAGATCCAGATCATGAACTGGATCCTCCTACAGGAGATCCAGGAACCTTCACAACATTAATTCTACCAACGTGTGAGCCTCCGGCACCCGACACTTCTTCCTCACCAAATCCATCGCCAGAGGATGAACCTCTGGTGGATCAAACTGCTACACCTTCTCTGGGAGACCAGGAACTGGCCTCCTCGGACTCAGAGGTTGAGGCCACTCTTGCTCTGGTTGTCACAGCAGCCGGGGTAGGGAGACCTCCTTTAGCCTCTGAGGTTACCCTTGACTTCACGCCCTTTATATTTGTGCTATGGCAGTGTTCTGATACGTTATGTCATAAAAGATACAATTAAATGTACCATTTGGCTAAGACTGAATATCACAGTCAGCAGAAGTTGCACGTAAATATCCGTAAACACCTTTAAGTTGTGTTAGGAGTCTGTAGAAAGTAAGTGATTAAAGCTCATATCCCATTCTAGAGTCAGGTAGATCCTTAGCTAGTTGCATTGTGAACACCAAATCTATTCAGGGAAAAGAGTAAAGTAATCGAGGCAAACAGCCTAGTTAGTACAGACCTTCGTGCCGAAAGGGAGTGAAGGCCTTTTTATATTAGCAGTTTGACCTCTCTTCCTTGCTTTACTCAAATATCAAGAGATTTGCCTTTGTTAAAGTAAGAGGGAATACCATGTAAAAAAGTAAGTATACCTTAGTTTTACCAGACCACTGAGCTGATTAACAGCTCTCCTAGGGCTGGCCCGAAGGATTAGACTTATTTTACGTGGCTAAGAACCATTTGGTTACTTAGCAACGGGACCTACAGCTTACTGTGGAATCCGAACCACATTATAGCGAGAAATGAATTTCTATCACCAGAAATAAATTCCTCTAACTCTTCATCAGCCGGCCGCGGGAATTGAACTCCGGCCCATCGAATGACAGTCTGAAGCTCTACCGAGTCGGCCAACAAAGGGCTAGGAATACCATGTAGGAAGAAGCAAGCGAGCAGGAGTTGTTCTGAATAGATCCCAGCCATCAAAAGGGGTAGGAATTTTAGTTTAGAGGGATATCAGACAGGATAGGTTTTGCTAGGACCAACCTTAGCTAGATTGTACCTTAAGCTCGCTTTTGTATGACCTTTGTGCTGGAGAGTTTTTTGTCATTTTACAGATGCCACCTGAACCCACTCCAGGTTGGCTTGTGGGAGTAACCAAGACCAGTGGTGAATCAAGCTACTCCAAGCTTCAAAAACAAATGCAGAGTAAAGCCAGATGAAGCAAGATGTGTTCCAGGCAGCCCACTTAAGCCCCTTTGTCTCAGTCTCAAATGTGGGGGAAGAATTGCCATCCCAATGGACCAAGGACTTTTGGTGCAATTGATCACTGCATTATCTATTCCAGCGGTAAGTCTGAATGTTACAATTACTCCCAGTTCTCTTTCCCTTCAACTTAAAGTCTCATTTTTAGTGTTTCAAGTTTTCCTCTCTTAAACAGTCACTGACTGAGCAAATCCTAGCAAAACCATATCCCATTTGTGAAGTTCAATATGTTGGTATAACTATTGTTGCCTAGTGGAATTGCCTAAGTTATCCTCCATGGTGTTAAAGTAATATTTTTTATCTAAGATTCATCCCTTGTAATTAATTAATGACAAGTGAGAGCTTCTGTAATACTAGAGTGTTATCTGGATACGTCTCTTCCTGGATTGTGCATGCCTTGGACCTGGCCACCCTCTTGTTTGAAGGAGAATTAGCACCCTTGGCACCAAGAACCTCAATTCTCATGCTTGCAGTAATTTCCCTTATAGAAGCATAAGAAGGGGCCCCAAGCCACTGCATTATTCAAACTTATATGTTGAAATATTTCATGTGCGAAGTGGAATGAAGTCAGAGCTGTTGTTAGCTCCTGTAAGAAATCAATTCACACTTCATATTACTTTGTTGAAACTAGTTGTTTGAGTAACATTGCTGATCTAGTTCATGTGTTCCAGAATACATCTCTACATTCAGTATCTCTAGTCTTAACTGGCAACCAGATCAAATTATGTTTCTTATCTGTCTTTTTTTAGGTAACTTTCAGCCTTAATTGACAGGATTACGTGGATCTTAGGTAAAGGAAGTCAATATAAATCACCATAATTAAGAAATTAAACTCATCAATATAAATGATATATATACACAATAATATATATATATATATATATATATATATATATATATATATATATATATATATATATATATATATATATATATATATATATATATATATATATATATATATATATATATATATAT
>NC_089788.1:46701622-46719122 GCF_040412425.1 Macrobrachium rosenbergii
GTAGTGCTGTGGAACAAAGAAGAAGTTATCATCAGGCAGTGGGGGAAGTGGAGGAATTGTAGTTGTGTCTGCCCCTAGGAGAAGGGATGGGGATTACGCTGTGTTCTCCATGAAGGTGACACATCAAGATACGAGCACTCAGGCTGTACACCATCCTGCTGAGTACTTGGAATTTCGGTGTGACAATCTGACAAGCAGCATCAACAAGGCAATATCCTTTCAGCCAGAAGGTATCCGATGTATTATGACATCGGGTGGATATTTGGCAGCTTGCACAAAAAAATTGCCATAAGAGTCTTCGCCGTGGCCACTCGATATTCAGCCAGGAATGTAAAGTCACAGTCTGAAGGTATCTGATTATGAACAGTGATAGTACACATCCTAACAAGTCGATGTTCCTAAGAGCAAAAATCCTACTGTCACAGATGTATCTGTCGTGAACTAAAGTACACCCTCACCTATAATTAATAGCAGAGGACTGATACTGATCACCCAAAGTATACATAGTCTCTACTCCATTCCATGTCACCATCGAACCATCAAAACACTAGGAAAAGGCAGGATAATAAAACTGTGAAATGATTTAACATTGATAACAGGAACCTCCACAATCAATCCTCTATCAGACAAGTGTCCTTTCAAAATCCCATAATAGCAATAAAAATTCCCCCCAGTGAAAATTACTTGTGAACCATACAGATATGCTGTATTTTTCAAAGTAGATTCCAGAGCCCCCAAAGGATAAATATCCCCAAAAATACTCCCCTTAGAAGTAGCTATGACTGCCTGAACCCGAGTTTTAATCACCGTTAATAAAGACTCAGCTTCTCTCTCAACATTAAGTAAGGTGGCTTGACCAGAGGAAAAAGCAATCGAAACATCTAAGTCTCCCTGAACACCCTCAACAGTAATCAGTACCCCATTCAAAGACGTCCTTAACGTCTCAAACTCTTCTCATAATTCCTCATTACTATCTCGTAATGCAGTCAAAGATTTCCCCTGTATAGCTAATTCCGCCGCCACTTCTTCAACCCTCACTAAGCTTGCAACTGACACACTAGCTAACGGTCCCAAAAATTACAAAAAGTCACCTTTACTTAAAAAAAATATATTATATAACCATAAAACCATTACGATGATTCTAACACATCAAAAGATCAGAAAACCAAAAACTCATCTGCAAAATGGAATCTCATAAAGTCACAAAACCATAAGTCACCAAAACCATATATAAAATCATAATACCACTTATGAAAGAACAAACCATAGCACCCTTTTTTGCCTTGGCATAGACAGCCACCCCAAAGGGTACGAGCAAACAGAACTTCAGCATCCAAAAAACCAAAGAAACGATACCTATAAATAACCAAGCCTCGAAACCAAAAAAAAAAAAAAAAATGACTACAACCAGAGTCTCAAACCCACAAAACTCTACGGTCTCCTTTTCGCCTCATTTAACATATATGACCTCAGCATTGACAAAATTCCGACAAGTAATCACACCGAACTACCGCACTTGTGCAGAAAGAAAGAAAAAAAAAACAACAACAAAGCAGACCTAAATTAGACAAACCAAAATCTATAAAACTCCACGGACAAGAGTCCTCCCATGTTCAAAGCTCCCAATTACGTTTCTGGAAAACCCGCAAATCAAAATAAAAAGCGAATAAAAGTACATAAGAAAAAGAAGAGCGAGAGGGAAAAAAAAAAGCAAATGAACCCATCAATTCCCCTTTAGGTTGTCTTAGATATATGTGTTGTCACGATCCCTTTTCTGTGGGGCGGACAGGTTCATAAGTATACACAGTATGGGACTGGAGTGGACTGATGGACTGCAACAACCAAAGAGGGAGGGAGCCAAAGAAAATACTTCAGTACCTTATATCTAATTTATTATACATAAATATCTTACAAATGTAAACATGAGTCCAGGTTTTGGAAAGCACAGAGACAGTTAAACAATAATTATTACCATAAATAACCATATTACACTTCAAAAAGATAAATAATGGCCAAAATACAAATATTCAAAATAACCTTAAATATTTTAACACTTAGCAGAAAAGACCAACATATCATAATAATTAAAACAGCAGCAATACCAAATATAAAAATAATAAATCATCAAAAGAGCAGCATTTCCTCACCAATAACACTAATAGTGATAATGCACCGTACACAATATTACTCTTACTCAGATAATAATAGTGATAATACAACATACACAAGAGCCATTACACTTGATCAACAACCACGTACAATTAAAGATACACCATAAACCATAAGAGCCATACACATGCTCATCGCCAAGTAAATAATAATCAGAGCCACAATCTAAGATCCTCGAGGACGACCATCGAACATCACAATGTTGATGCAGCAGCTTCCTAGCTGCCACAAAAGAATACTTCTTCTGAACAGGGGACTATGGTTTAGCCACTATCACGTCCTTGGGAACTGGACTGACATCCTCCTCAGCGGTCAACATCTGCTGCAACAAGTCCATCGCCATCAATCAGGTGATACTTGAAATCTGTTGTTGCTGCCATCACCATCCACAAGGTGATTCTCCAAAACTGCTGCTGCTGTGTTCTCGATGGAACATTGTCGAGAACCTGCCGATCTGCTTTCCAAAACCTGACTAATGCTGCTTTTCTCACCGCAACGGTCGTTAACTTGTCAACCTGAGGAAAACAACGGTAAGAAGGAGAAGCAGGCAAACAGCACTAATACAATTGTTTAAATAAACAACGACCAAACCTAACAGTGTCAACCTGGATAATCCCGTTTTCTCTTCTCCAACAACAAACCTATTCCCTTTTTTTTATTTCCACAACCCAAAATGGACCCTCAAACTTAGGCCCTGATTTATAATTGAAGTGATTTCTGACATTTATCTTCACAAAAACCCTGTCACCAACAGCAACTTTAACACTATCTGGCTTTGAATTACTCCTTTCAACCATTTCCTGTGTATTCAACTGAAGACTCTTACAAAGCCGTACTTATCTCTCCTTAGCAGTAGAGACCAACTATCTAACCGTATCATCACAACAAGACAGAATGGACAATAAATCAAACGTACCTTGTGCTGAGTAACCAAAGACTGCCTCAGCAGGAGACATTGCAATAGTATCGCTAACCATAGTATTAATGCTATGCCGAACCTGTGCAATATACCGATCCCAATTCACATCATTACCCCCTACAGTGATTCTGAGAGCCTTAATAACTTTCCTATTAGCTCGTTCACATAACCCATTAGCTTCTGGTCTATATGGAATAATAGTTACTTGCCAAATTCCCATAACCTCTGCAAGACACTCTTGTCTTATTCACATATTCTCTTCCATTTTCTGTAATAAATATCTCAGGAACACTGTAACGACAAACATACAACTACCTCCCTTGCTGTCTTATGCTTCAAATGAAAAATCTCTACAAACGTAGTTAATTCATTCACAGTAACCAACAAATGTCTCTGCCCATAACTAGACTCACAGAAATTGCACAAAATGTCCATTTGAACCCACTGGAAAGGTCTACTGGGGATAGAAAACAAACCCAATTTACATGAAGTAACCATCGCTGGCTTGCATGCATTGCAAACTGAACATCCCCTCACAAAATCCTCCATTGATGTGAGCATGTTCTTCCAAAAAAACTTCCCCCATACATTGTGATATGTCTTCTCAGTACCCAAATGTGGACTACTAAACCTACAATGAACAATATCCAAAACTGTATGTACTAGACTTTTTGGAACAACTATCTGTGTTGTATCTTCTTTATCCTCACTACTCTTCAGCTCATATTTAATTTTCCTAACTGTTGGATTTCTGTTTCATGGCAGGGCAAGGGAGAACACAGAATTTGTTGTTTTATATATTATGTAAGCTTAACTGTATGGCAGCTTAACAGAAACTAAATATACATTGTAGATTTCAGTAAAAGGTAAACAGTAATAATTACAGTACTCAACAGTTTGAGTAAAAGGTACAATTATAATAAATACATTGTTACGCATAAATACATTATGTAGTTATACAACTAATTACACCAAAGTGTAGTTAGCAATCTCACACCTCCCCCCAAGATGGCAGGTGCAATACAAGGATACCTGGCATCTTAAGGTCCTTATTTAGTATATGATTTCGAGTCCCATCTTATTTTTAAACGCTCTGGTGCCCATGTCTGACGTCCACTACATCGTACTGGTAAGGCAACTGATAATTGAGTATCAGGCTTAGGTGATGTTGCAGGTGATCTACGATCTCCATATCCTGAAGCTTCGCCACCCAACACCGAGATAGGCGGAGAAATAATGTCTCCCTGGCAAAAAGGGCGATGAGGTTAGGAACCTCCAATTTCTCCAATAGATGCGCCCACTCCCAGTCTTCACGAGGTAATCCTCCTCGTGCCAATTCCGACCACAACTCCTGGTTTATCCCATCGTTTTGTCTTGGGTCTTGCAGATCCACATACATACCAAGGTTCAGCTTAGAGAGTGGTCTAGCAGTGGCATCATACCGTTCCTTTGCCTGCTGCCGAAGGTACTCAGCCTTTATGTCACATTCGTCAGCTGTACGTTGCCATTCCTTTGCAAATGAACGATGATGAGCCGGAATCTTGGAACGCAAAGGATTTCCAAACAAGATTTGCGCTGGAGATCTACCGTCCGCCCGTGGAGTATTTCTGAGCTCAAGAAGCCCTCGCGCGAACTCATCCTCACCCAGCTTGCCATTTCTTGTGGTCGTCAAAATCAACTTCTTGATAATCTTCACGGTAGCTTCGGCATGACCATTTGCTTTTGGATTATAGGGCGATGTCACGCAGTGTTCCACCCCCCATCGAGCAAGGAAATTCCGCAATGTTGATGAAGCGAACTGCGGTCCTCCATCCGTTTTCAGTACTACAGGCACACCTGTGTCTGAAAATATTGGACTCAACAAACTAACCAGTTGAGCTGCAGAAGTTGATCCATTGCACGAAGATACATACGGCCAACCTGATAGGCGATCAACGTACACAAGAACTGTCTTGCCAGAGACATGAAAATAATCAGCAGACACAGACTCAAATACTCGACTTGGCAAGTCTTCCTGCATCAAAGGCTCATTCTGCTGACTTGGTAACAGCTCTAGGCAATGAGAACAAGACTTCACTGTATTCTCAACGTCCCTGTCAATCACTGGCCAGTACACTGTCTGGCGTGCTCGACGCTTGGTGCGGTCCACTCCTTGGTGAGCATCATGTAGACACTGCAAAGTTTCGCCACGCAGGCTGCGAGGTATGAGAAGTCTAGGTCCATAAACTATCAAACCATCATCCACGGCCAGCATGTCCCGAATTCCCAGCATGCTGCAACTCTTCTAGTAAGCTATGCTTATGATCTGAAATCCTTTTCATTATTACATCTCTTAATGACATATATTCACCATCACGTGCAGAAGCATTACGAATCTTATCCAGTGTCTGGTCCTGTAGAGGTGCTAACCTTATGCCCTCCTCACAAATAGCTAATAAAAGACAATACAACAGCAGCATGCAATGGATCTGCATCATCCGGCACATCATTGTCCTCAGCAAGGCTCTGAACTGGTGAACGAGAGAGTGCATCCGGCATGCTGTGACATTTCCCACTTTGCCAAGTGCAGCAAAAGTAAATCTGCAGAGTTTCATTCTCATACGCTGCAGTCGAGATTCTCTATTTCTCCAAGAAGTTTTGTATTGAGAATAGAATAAGTGGTCGATGGTCTACTACCAGGTCAAAATAAGGCAAACCAGCCAAGTAAACACTGCATTTCCTCACTGCCCAAAGTACAGCAGCCATCTCAACCTCAATTACTGCATACCTAGTTTCCGCATCCGTTAGAAAACCTGGATCCACACTGGATGAGCTTCAAGCTCTCCATGTTGTTGCAGCAAAACAAACCCCATACCATGCAACTTGGATGCGTCAGTTTGAAGCATAGTAGGTAAAGATGCATCAAAATGAGCTAAAACAGGAGGAGCTATGAGTGCTTCTTTAGTTTTCTGAAAGCCACATCATGCTGAGGGCCCAGCACCACTCATTCCGGGGTTTAAGCAGGTCCTGAGTGGCTGTGCAGCAGCTGCAATCGCAGAAGAAAAGCTCCCAAGCTGATTGGTTAAACCCATGAATGACCTGAGATCAGTGATATTTTGTGGCTTTGGAAATTCAGCTATAGCTCTCACCTTCCGAGAATCCACACTATAACCTTCATGATTTATACTGTAACCACAAAATTCAACATTAGATTGATCAAAGAAAATTTTATCAGGATTTAAGGTTACTCCAAATTTGTCACATTTTTGCACAAGTGTGATCACATGGGCTAAGTGGTCACGGTAACTAGAATCATACACCAAAATATCATCAACAATTTTGACAGTACGTGGAATATCTCCCAAAGCTTGATCTCCTCAACGATTGTACTCATCTCCAGATGATACAAGCCCCATTACAGCTCGTTTGAACTTGTAATGTCCCCAAGGTGTGATAAAGCAAGTAAGATCCTGATCTTCTTCAGCAATTTTGATTTGGAAGTATCCCATCTTCGCATCTAAAGTAGTGAACCACCTGGCTCCAGCATCCATCGACGATATAGCATCATGAGGGGATCGAACTGGATATGTAGGTCTGCGCACGTAGCGGTTAAGTCTTGTAAGGTCCACACACAATCGCACACCACCCATCTTCTTTGCAATAGGGACCATCGGATGACACCATTCGGTGGGGTAATCAACCTCACCAATGATATCCTTAGCAAGCAAGTCATCTAGCTGAGCTTTAATATCCGATCTCCAACAATACGGAATGGTGCGTGGTGCCGTCACTGCAAAAAGGATGTGCATCTGCTGACAGCTGAATCCTCATAGGACCTCCTGCATTTCCCTTAGAGTAGCTGAAGCATCAAATACATGAGGATAAGCAGAAATGATGGAAGCTGCATGTTCTGGCGCGCTCTGCTTCTGTAGGGTCTCTGCTGTGTGGCCATCTTGGCAATGCCACTGGTACAGACACCAAACTGCTGGCACTTGCAGATTGCACAACATCCTGTGTGTTAGAAGTCACTTGTGGCTCCAAAACCTTCCTGGTTCTCGATGCTATATGTGGTTGCGACACTGAACATGTAACATGCTGTATTTGCGCTGGAAAGTTTTCTGGTAATATTCCCAGTGCTACACAATCAAACCAGCTCAGAAGTGCACCTTTCACTTCCTTGACGACTGACACAACTGTTGTTGTACTACGATTCCCCAAAGTTAAAAAAGCCTCAAAAGTACCCATGTTAGTGAGAGGTCGACGATCTGCTGCAATGAGACCACCCATAATGATCAGCTCCAGTGAACTCTCATGAATTCCAAGAGATTTAGTGTTCTCAACTCCTATCACAGTTGTCTCCGCTCCAGAGTCAGGTGTCCACATAACTGAACTTGATCCTTTGGGGTGAGTGGTACTGATGCAAATCTGAGGGTTGGACGTGATGACGCACAGTTGCTGTAAGCATCTCCAATGACACGATATAGATTCTGCTTTGAAGGCTTGAACGTGCTTTTATTATTCGTTTTCTTCTTCTGAGGAGACAGTGGCTGTCCCTTTGACTTGCACACCACTGCAAAGTGACCTTTCTTACCACATTGTTTGCAGTCCCTGTTTAGAGCCTTGCATGCCATCTTATCAAGATGGCGCTCACCTCCGCATCTAAAGCACTGCTGCTTTAAATGGGCTGCCTTCTGACCTTGCTTGTATTGGGACACTCTTGAAACATTATACTTTTCACTGCCCCGAATAACAGCACGACTGGCATTTGCATTTTCCGATGCTCTGCAAATATCAATAGCCATCTGCAAAGTGAGCTTCTTTTCTTCTAACATATGTTTCAACGCCTCTTCATCTCTGGTTCCAACGACGATCCTGTCTCGTAGTCTGCTGTCCATGCAGGTTTCACAAAAATCACAGAAAGAAGCAATCTCTTTAATGCCGCACAGAAAATCATCGAAGGTCTCGTGCAACTCCTGGACTCTTGTATGAAAGTCGCGTCGGGTCACGATGACATTCCTTTTGCGCAAGTGCAACTCCATGGCATCCAATATAGTCTTCAAGTCTGCTCCATCATCCAGTGAGAGACCATATCTCAGAGTGCGGGTCCAGTCATCGTACAGCACGGAAATCAATGCTGACCGCTGCTCAGCAAGAGAGAGATGACATTCTTGTCAACACTGCATGTCCCTCATACTTGTGACGCCACGAACCAAACTCTTTAAGAGACACAGAAGACGACAAGTGTGGTGCAGGAACTGCCCTTGCCTGAGACTGATTCCTATGATGTCCCGAGGTACCAGCAAAACCCTCTAGAATTGCGGTTAAATGTTCTTCCCTTTTCGTAGCTGCTTCTTGGGCATGATGAGCCATCTCTGCTTGCCTTGCCACAAGTGCTGCCAGTTGTTCGATTTGCTTCTCCATTGTGTACGGGTACTAAAGATTTAACACTGTACTTCTTGAACGACAGCAGACAGCATAAACAAAACCAATCACTGCTTCATGTTGGATTTCTGTTTCATGGCAGGGCAAGGGAGAACACAGAATTTGTTGTTTTATATATTATGTAAGCTTAACTGTATGGCAGCTTAACAGAAACTAAATATACATTGTAGATTTCAGTAAAAGGTAAACAGTAATAATTACAGTACTCAACAGTTTGAGTAAAAGGTACAATTATAATAAATACATTGTTACGCATAAATACAGTATGTAGTTATACAACTAATTACACCAAAGTGTAGTTAGCAATCTCACACTAACTAACAAATTACCCTCTAACTCTAGACCTGCAAAAGACAACCTATAATCCTTTCTAACTAATTCCCCTCTAAGAAACGCCTTTGAGTCAGCCAAAATTTCATCCTCATCCTGTTTAGCCTCCACTGAAGAAACATCCCAGTCTATACAATCCCATGATACATAACAAACACGAGAACCATCTGAATCATAAAAACTCCTACTAAGGGCATCAGCTGCAACATCATGTCTACCTTCAATATACCTAAGCTTGGTGCCAAATCCCTAATTGTCAAAAACTGCCTAGCTCTCTTAGGAGAAAGATCTGGCTTATTAAAAAGATCCAACAGCAGCTTATAATCTGTAAGAACCTCAACTTTGTTGCCCAACAATAACATCTTACAATGAACCAAAATGACACTAACGTGTCGTGCACATAAACATCTCATCATCCCTTCACATCTTAAACTTCCTACTGTAGAACACGATAGGAGGCAATTTACCCTCAGATTTCTGCATAAGGCAAGCTCCTATGCCCTCGTGACAGGCATCTGTCACCAACGTGAAAGGTTGCTCGAAATCTTGCAACTTCAGCACGGGGATACTTATTAAAGCCTCTTTAACTTTTTGAAAGGCCAACTGTTGCCTCTCATCCCACACAAACTGCACATCATCCCTCAACACATCTGTCAACGGAGATGAGAGGGCGGAAAAACCCTTCACAAATCTCCAGAAAAATCCCGCCATCCCCAAGAACTAACAAATCTGCTTCTTATTTTCAGGAGTAGGAAAATCTGCGATTGCCCTAACCCTGTCCCCATTTACCTGACACCTTCCTTAGAAATAACATGACCCAAATATACCATATACCATCTGCTTCCTCAAAAAATCACACTTAGCTAATTTAATCTTCAAACCCACTAACCTGAACCTCCTAAGAACTTCCCTAAGTACCTCTAAATGTTCTTCAGTAGATTCAGTGGCAATGAAGATATCATCAATGTAGACGAAAACCTGTTTCCCCAGCAACCCATGCAAGACTGTATTCACTAGCCTCGTAAATATCATAGGGCTACTTGACAACCAAACACCATCCACGTAAATTCATAATGACCCTTTGGTAAAGAAAAAGCAGTATACTTGAGACTCTCCTCACTGAGAGGAACCTGCAAAAACCCCTGCATCAAATCAATTGAAGAGTAGATATTTTTACCCGCAATTTCTACAAACAAATCCAGCAAACAAGCAACAGGGTAGCGGTCCAGGATCAACTTAGCATTCAAGTTACGAAAATCCACACACACACACGTACTGAGCCATCCTTCTTAGGCAATGCTAACAATGGAAAATTAAAAGGCGAGGAAATGGGTCTAATTATACCTTCCTCTTCCTACTTATTGACCTCTTGTTCCACCTGTTCCTAATCTTAAAAGGAACCTAGTATGAAGGGACAGAAATAGGCTTTGTCTCATCCTCCAAATAAACCTTGTGCTCTAACACATTCGTTTAACCCCAACTTATCCCTTCATATATATATATATATATATATATATATATATATATATATATATATATATATATATATATATATATATATATATATATATATATATATATATATATATATATATATATATATATATATATATATATATATATATATATATATATATATATATATATATATATATATATATATATATATATATATATATATATATATATATATATATATATATATATATATATATATATATATATATATATATATATATATATATATATATATATATATATATATATATATATATATATATATATATATATATATATACATATATATATATATATATATATATATATATATATATATATATATATATATATATATATATATATATATATATATATATATATATATATATATATATATATGTATATATATATATATATATGTATATAGAATATATATATATATATATATATATATATATATATATATATATATATATATATATATATATATATATATATATATATATATATATATATATATATATATATATATATATATATATATATATATATATATATATATATATATATATATATATATATATATATATATATATATATATATATATATATATATATATATATATATAGTGTATATATATATATATATATATATATATATATATATATATATATATATATATATATATATATATATATATATATATATATATATATATATATATATATATATATATATATATATATATATATATATATATATATATATATATATATATATATATATATATATATATATATATATATATATATATATATATATATATATATATATATATATATATATATATATATATATATATATATATATATATATATATATATATATATATATATATATATATATATGTATTATAATCATTATAAGCACAAACGTCCTTTAATATCCCAATTGCTCTACCTCGGAAATAATATATTTTCATATGTATTTGCCGAAGAGAATTTTTAGTTGATAATAAGTTCATCGTCCCGTGGGCTCGAACCAGCGAAGGACAAGAACTCAGGACTACAGTGGACGCATTAACCCACGCAGCCAGCAAGTGAGGTATAAGTGGATATCGGCTCCCATGTTGGCTGCGTGCGACAAACGCATTACATGGTCAACATGGCAGAGGTGGGTGGATATCGTCTCCAAATACAAACACCTGAGTTCAATGGGGGATTTGTACATGGGAGCCGAGCCGATATCCACTTATACCTCACTTGCTGGCCGCGTGGGTTAATGCGTCCACTGTAGTCCTGAGTTCTTGTCCTTTGCTGGTTCGAGCCCACGGGACGACAAACTTACTATCAACTAAAAAATTCCCCTTCGGTAACATATATGAAGATATATTATTTCTGAGGTAGAGCAAATTGGATATTAAAGGACGTTTGTAGCTTACTGACTGTATATGAATCACGTTGATGTGATAAAAAGTGATATATATATATATGTGTGTGTGTGTGTGTGTGTGAATACATTGTTACATTCTGAGGCCAGTTGGAAGAATGAAAATGGATTTTTTTATTAACTGCCTTAAAGGCCAACACACAGCGCTCAGCATGTAAGTGATAAATGTAATGAATAAGCTGACTTACCTTGATATCACAGCTAAGTAAACAGAGAAGTGGAGGTTGCATTGGTAAATCATAACCAGTAAATGCTTTAAACTAAATTTATTTACAAATGGAGCAATCAGGAAATTAATATGAAAGGGCTGACTGAGCAGCAAGCAAGCACATACAAGGTGCAATAAAAGCTAGATACTGTGTAGCAAATCGCTGAATCTGAAAAGGCTACAACCCTGAAATAATTTGACACCCTAATAACTTTACTGCGGACTGGTTAAATGGTTTTTGGTGGTTAACGCAACTGGATCACTAAGGGGGGAACTGTGTCCAGTGCTCCTGGACTGCGTAATCAGAAGAATCTTGCATGTGGCAGGATGGCAGTTAAAGGTCTAAGCTCTTTTGGTTCACAAGGCAGGGGCAGACTGCTCAAAGAGCTAGATAACAGAATTCTGGAAGAGAATTCCAGGTTAGCATTCAACTTAACAATTTTATCTCATGTGAAATTACTCATGAACGATGGAGGAATTGATCAGTTAGATTTGATTAGAACATGGTAACACTATGGTGGGAATTCTCTAGTTATTATCACTGAACTAATTTAACATGAGCTTGGGACAAGTCATGAGGGTCAAATGGGCTTGCTAAGGCTGATTGAAAAAGGGGCTTTGTTTAGGAGAATGAAAAGTTGGAAATACTGAAAATGGAGAGAAATTCACGAGAAGAGAAAGAAGTGGCATTGGATTGCAAATTCCAGACGTACCTTATTTCATCTGTGCATGGAGCTCGTTTGCAAAAGACGAATTTTGGCCGCAGAAGTCTCGAACTTTGCCAGTTTTGAAGGGACAGGGAGACCACACCTATTGGATGCTTTGGCGGCCTGTGATGGAGTGCATGTGTGCAGCAAGGCCGCGAGCTCCTCTCATTCAGTTTTTAGGGTTGGGCATAGGACATCAGTCGATCTGAAATAACAATCAACAGCCAGCCAAAGTTCGAACAGAAATAGGTCTTATAGCTAAGTCTCTTAAAGGTCAGCATAGCAGCACACTTATGGCCCTGGCTGGTCTTTTGCCCCTAACAGCTTTCTAACCCCCCAAACATCATACAATGCTGGGGATAAGAGATCGGTACGTTTCTCCCCAAATCAGGTGATATGGGGGTACGCCTACATAAGTTCACCCCTCCTTAATGGCATCTCCTCCAGCCACCATAAAATTTGATTCCCTAGCTAATGGGCTGAAGGGACAAATTCATTTATATATATAATATATATATATATATATATATATATATATATATATATATATATATATATATATATATATATATATATATATAATATATATATATATATATATATATATATATATATATATATATATATATATATATATATATATATATATATACATATTGTGATAATTTTTTATCACACTGTGATTTATATACAATCATGAAGCCACAAATGTCGCTTAATATCGAATTTCACGCTACCTCGGTATATCTCCGTTGGAGAATTGTCCTCTCTTGAGGGGAATTTATATAAGTGATAAATGAATTGGAATCGTGGGGACACGAACCCATGACGAAAGCCTATTCAGCGACTCCAGTTGACGTAAACCATTGAGCCATCAGAGGTATAAATCTCTTGCCGAGATGTCGTACTGTTTTTACCCGTCGTGAGCGGGGAAAGTGTACTAGCCTCGACAATGACCCACCTCCGCCATGACAGTTCATTGGTACGTTTTGGAACACGCAGCTCTTGTTATGAAATTTTTATCACACCGTGATTTATATACAATCATGAAGCCACAAATGAAGCTTAATATCGAATTTCACGCTACCTCGGTATCTCCGTTGGAGAATTGTCGCCGAAGGGAATTTATATAAGTGATAAATGAATTGGAATCGTGGGGACACGAACCCATGACGAAAAGCCTATTCAGCGACTCCAGTTGACATAAACCATTGAGCCATAGAGGTATAAATCTCTTGCCGAGATGTCGTACTGTTTTTACCCATCGTGAGCGGGGAAAGTGTACTAGCCTCGACAATGACCCACCTCCGCCATGACAGTTCATTGGTACGTTTGGAACACGCAGCTCTTGTTATGAAATTTTTATCACACCGTGATTTATATACAACATGAAGCCACAAATGTCGCTTAATATCGAATTTCACAGCTACCTCGGTATATCTCCGTTGGAGAATTGTCGCGGCGGGGAATTTATATAAGTGATAAATGAATTGGAATCGTGGGGACACGAACCCGCGAATAAAGCCTCACGGCGACAATTTCCAACGGAGATATACCGAGGTAGCGTGAAATTCGATATTAAGCGACATTTGTGGCTTCATGATTGTATATAAATCACGGTGTGATAAAAATTTCATAACAAGAGCTGCGTGTTCCAAACGTACCAATGAACTGTCATGGCGGAGGTGGGTCATTGTCGAGGCTAGTACACTTTCCCGGGCCACGACGGGTAAAAACAGTCACGACATCTCGGCAAGAGATTTATACCTCTCTTGATGGCTCAATGGTTTACGTCAACTGAGTCACTGAATAGGCTTTGTCGCGGGTTCGTGTCCCCACGATTCCAATTCATTTATCACTTATATAAATTCCCCTTCGGCGACAATTCTCCAACGGAGATATACCGAGGTAGCGTGAAATTCGATATTAAGCGACATTTGTGGCTTCATGATTGTATATAAATCACGGTGTGATAAAAATTTCATAACAAGAGCTGCGTGTTCCAAACGTACCAATGAACTGTCATGGCGGAGGTGGGTCATTGTCGAGAGGCTAGTACACTTTCCCGCTCACGGACGGGTAAAAACAGCACGACATCTCGGCAAGAGATTTATACCTCTCTTGATGGCTCAATGGTTTACGTCAACTGGAGTCGCTGAATAGGCTTTCGTCATGGTTCGTGTCCCCACGATTCCAATTCATTTATCACTTATATAAATTCCCTTCGGCGACAATTCTCCAACGGAGATATACCTGAGGTAGCGTGAAATTCGATATTAAGCGACATTTGTGGCTTCATGATTATATACATATATATATATATATATATATATATATATATATATATATATATATATATATATATATATATATATATATATATATATATATATATATATATATATATATATATATATATATATATATATATATATATATATATATATATATATATTATATATATAACTATTTATATATATATTTTTTCATAAACTGGCCTTTTTAGTAATTGATGCTGCCACAAAACCAAGAAAGTCCAGTTTATGAGCAAGGGAATAAGTTATGTGAAAACTTACCTTAGAATTTCCTTGAGTTACTTCAATAGGGAAGGTCGCCGTATGGAAATTTAGAATTCTTTTACCAATTTACAGGGATTTATTTACAGAAACTTAGCAAATCAACAGTGAGACACGACACAACATAACCACTAAGATGCAGATTCAGAATAGGACACAGGGAACAATAATGCAATGATTTGGCAACAAGCAAGTGGATTAAAATGGGGCCAATATGCAATACAATGAGTTCAATGTTAATAATCACATTCAGTCTTGCCCTGATTACGTGAAATGGTCTCAGGTAATGATGATGGAGCTCCAGGATGGAAGAGTACTTCCTATGAACATTTTGGGGCCACAACGGAAAACTGTTACGGACTGTGACCAGGAATTATTTGGTTGGCAGGCGGGGTATGGAAGCATGGGTTGCGATCGTGCCACGTGTCCCTCCTGAAAGAGACGTTCTGAGTTAGCCCTGCTCAAACTAAGAGAAAGGAAATCTTCCTATGACAGATCACCCAATACACGTTCTTAAATACAAAACATAATGTGGCCTAGAAGATCAGTCTATTGAAGTCACATATATACAATCGGGGAATCGGAGCCACGTGGGCTTTAACAATGAACACGTGAGTTCATTTACACAAAGATAGATGAACACTGTTATAACTTAACTTAAATAGTCCTTGAATTGCACTGGTGGAGGGATAATTGATTAGTACGGGATCTTTGCTTGAATTCAAAGGACGTAAATGGCAAGGGATGGGGATACAGGTAGGCGAACAAGGGAGGATTGCGTTTTGGAGGGAGAGGTTAAAGGTGAAAGAAATGGAAATTAAGGAGTTAAGTACAAGGGACAAGGCTGGCTATTTGACTACTCGCAAACGTACAAACTTTTTATGACCATTGTTGGAGCCTAACAATCGGTTTGGCTGTCCGTCGACGATCGTCACACCAGCGGAGCAGGGAAATGTCGCACGTCCGGTACAGACGAGATCAGATGAAGGAGTGGGCCATTCTGTTTTCAAAACATGGCGTCCTGGGGGTATTTTCGTTTTTGGGCCACAACGTACCTGCAAGGAGTCATACGCCAGCAAAATCACAGAGAAAAAGAGACCTTAGGACTAAGGGCTTACAGAATAAAATCCTACCGCATCCCCTAATCTCGATACGCCTATTGGGCTGAACATTAATTGCTACCCCATCTCAGGCGATGGGGGGAGACGGGGGTTTGGGTATTGTTCCAGCATCGTACGATATTTTAAGGGGGGGAAGGGAGGTTTACTAACAGCTGTGAACTGGTTCAAATAAGCACGGTTTTCCCTGAGATGCCCGATTCGAAAGACAGAGGAACAACAGATTAATTCGAAATTGATTGCTGGATTTAATATACAGGGAGGGAGGGATGTTTATTCTTGACAATATATATATATATATATATATATATATATATATATATATATATATATATATATATATATATATATATATATATATATATATATATATATATATATATATATATATATATATATATATATATATATATATATATATATATATATATATATTATATAGCTGACCAAACCAGCATTGCCCAGGAAATCTCTGAGTGACAACCAATAAACTCTCGATTATTTTTACATGTCACCTCATTCCCACCCCTTCTCACCCCCTCCCTATTGGGGCTGAACTTAGACTTAAAGGACATTGGGAGTGTCACTATTCTTCTCAGGGACCTCGAAAACTATGAATTAGACACTAATATCTGTTGTTTCGGTTATTTTTATATGTCACTAACTTTCCACCCTCTTCTCACTCCCCCTTCCTAGGGCTGAACTTTGGCTTAAAGGGCATCAGGAGTGTCACTATTATTCTCAGGGACCTCAAAAACTCTGGATTAGACACTAATATCTGTCATTTTGGTTATTTTTACATGTCACCACCTTCTCAGCCCTTTGTCACCCCCACCTTCCTATCAGGGCTGAACTGGGACTTGAAGGGCATCGGGAGGGTCACTATTAATCTTAGCGACCTCGAAAACTATGGATCAAACACTAATATCTGTCATTTTTGGTCATTTTTACATGTCACCTCCAAATATCAGGGTTGAACTTGGACTTAGCCTTTAACCTTTTAGTACATATATATACGTAGCATGCCAACGCTGCCTGAGCCATTTAGTATGTATATATATGGGAAGATGTTTTGACCATGGCCTTTAGTACATATATATAC